>NC_091240.1:1845986-2000986 GCF_040958095.1 Procambarus clarkii
AAACGATTCTTCGTGGCAGGGGATCGTATTCCAGGGACCTGCCCGGAACGCTACGCGTACTAGTGGCTGTACAAGAATGTAACAACTCTTGTATATATCTCAAAAAAAAAATAGATGGTGATCTGTCAAGTAAGGGAGGTCCCTATCAACAGTGAATACTTGGGGTATTGCTCTAGTGCTGAACAAAATAACTAGTCAAAAAGATGGCTGATACCTTACCTTGAGGTGTTTCCGGGGCCGGGGCTTAGCGTCCCCGTGGCCCAGTCGTCGACCAGGTCTCCTCGTTGCTGGACTGGTCAACCAGGCTGTTTGATGAAGCTGCTTTAATAAGGTGATACGCACCTTTGTAGGTGCTTATCAAGTTCTCTTGAACACTGTGAGTGGTCGGCCAGTTATGCCCCTTATGTGTAGCGGAAGCGTGTTGAACAGCCTCGGGCCTCTGATGTTGAAAATTCTCTCTGAGAGTACCTGTTGCACCTCTGCTTTTCAATGGGGATATTCTGCATATCCTGCCATGCCTTCTTGTCTCATGTGTTGTTATTTCTGTGTGCAGATTTGGAACCAACCCCTCTACTCTTTTCCATGTGTAAATTATTATGTATCTCCTGCCTGCACTCAAGAGAATACAGATTTAGGCTCTTTAGTCGGTCTCAGTAGTTTAGATGTTTTACTGAGCGGATTCTAGCAGTAAAGGCTCTCTGCACGCTCTCCATGTCGGCAGTTTCTCAAATAGCTTTGAAAGAGGCTTTCATTATGCAGCAGTACTTCACTCTAGAGAGCACTAGTGTTTTGAAAAGTATCATCAGTATAGCATCTCTAGTGTGAAAGGTTCTTGTTATCCAACCTGTCATTTTTCTTGCAGTTGTGACAGTTACTTTGTGTTCTATAAAGGTAAGGTCTTGCGACAGGAGTACACCCAAATCCTTTACAATGCCTTTTCGTTCTGTTATGATTTGACTGAGTTTTGTACATGGTTTCCGATTTTATATTTTCATTTTTTTCCGTTGCGCGTGAGCTGGAACTTATCTTCGTTAAACACCATATTATTTTCTGTAGACCATTGAAAGACCTGATTTACATCTGATTGGAGGTTTGCTGTGTCCTTTATTTTGTCTACTCTCATGAAAATCCTGGTGTAATCTGCAGAGGATGATACAGTACTATAGATTGTGTCCTTGTCTATATCTGATATGAGGATGAGAAAAAGTACTGGAGCAAGCACAGTACCCTGGGGGACTGAGCTCTTCTCTTCACTTCGCTGTATATATAATTACTGTATATGTAATTCACATGTTAATTGAAGTTACTAAACGATTTATGCTATAGACCTGCTTACTACCCATGTAAATTTAACCTTTTATCCTTCAAATATTTTATCTTGCCAGTGATAATAGGATATGTACATATTGCAAGAGAAACCAAAATTATGCATTCTTTTTTCTTTTTTTAATTAGCTGCAGTAAGTAGATTTCAGATTAATGTATCATCAATATTGAATACTAAAATGTGCTCTAATGTCATTTTTTTAACTTTGCAGTTTTTGTTGAATAAAACAATGAAGATCTATGGCCATGTAGTTGTGATTATGCGAACGGGGGAAGATGGCACCCCATTCCCACTCACTTACACAAGTTGCACTATTGGCCGCAATCAGGACTGTGACATTAGAATCCACCTATCAACTGTGTCCAGACTTCACTGTAAGATTGATGTGGATTCTAAAGGAAAGGTGATTATATATTTTCGTTTACATTATAGTAAATTGTTATGTGCTCCAAATGTACTCGACCATCCCTTGTTGAATTCCTAAAACATCTGACCAACATTCTGACCAGCTCTTTCATTGGGGAATTCTGGTAATCTTCATATGCAGACGATGAGTCACAATAACGTGACTGGTAATCTCCAGACCTTCTATAGTAGTCCTACCTATTATATACAATAAATTTTGTATATAATAGGTAGGACTTATTAGTTTTGTATATAATAGGTAGAATAATTTATACAAACTGCACGAGTCAATGATAAAGTTATGATTGTGTGCTTAACACTATCGGTCTCTTTGGACCGGACTCGCATTCATTATTTTTCTCCTGAATCCTAGCTTTGGACCGGACTTGCGTCCACTGCAAAAATATTTATATAAAATTCATTTTTTATCCAATCGACCTCGGGATGGTATCAAAATAAGCGCCTTTAGAATGCGCACAATTTTATACCAAAATGAAAGATGAAACTTGATGTCCAAACACTTGTATGATTAAAAATCGGTTTTTGGTCAAAATTTTAAAATATTTGTTAAAATTCTATTTATTGTGCTATTATGTTGGGACTAGTTTTAAAATGTGCGCCTATACGTTGCGTACAATTTGATACCAAAATGAAAGATGTAACACAAAAATTTGTCAGAAGACTGGAAAGATATAAATAATTATGATGAACTTCAAGAATTAAAATATTTGTTAAAATTCCAGTTATTGCTCTATTTTTATGAGACTAGTTTTAAAATACGTTCCTTTTTATTGCGAACAATTTTATACCAAAATGAAAGACGTAACACGAAAATTGATGTTATCAAACTGAACGAGTATACACATTAGGTTGCAGTGTACAAATTGGTGCTCATTTACGGGTAACTTTAGGCTTTCCTGCGGGGAGGCATGCCAGGCTTTTGTACATTATATTCATATACACCTGTAGGGAATTCATTTGTGAACACAATGATACCAAAACGAGCAACGTAGCACGAGAATTAAGGTGAGAAAACTGAAACGAGTGTAAACATTGTACTGATTTTGTGCGTTCATGGGTAACTTTTCCGACTTTAGGCTTTGCTGTGGGGAGTCTTGCCAGGCTATTGGACATTATATGCATATATATCTGCAGGGAATTTAATTGCGAACACAATGATACCAAAACGAATGACGTAGCACAAGAATTAAGGTGAGAAAACTGAAACGAGTATACACATTTAGGCGTCGCTGCACGCTCGCCCGCTTCATTGGCCCCATGACGTCAAAGTTTGCTGAGCGCGCATGGCGCCGGCGATAGTGTTAATGTTTGTAGAAGGCTGTATGCTGAAATCTACTATACTTGTGTTTATTTCTTTTCAGGCATTTTTGACAAATCTGTCACAAGTGAGCCCAACAATATTAAACAAAATACCCATGGCTACAGAAGAAATTAGTGTATTAGAACACAGGGATATCATTACTGTCGAGGAACGAGAGTTTCGATGGGAGTACCCAGAAGGTTCTGTCTTTGCCAGTTCCTCCCGAAATGATCAACTAATGTACAAGATACTAACGCCCACAACCAAGTCACCAATCAGTCATCATAATGTAAATAGTGGTAAGCATAACACTTAAAATATTGCTACTGGTGAAATATTTTCACATTAGTTTTGATTAGAATTGTGTACAGTGTCTTTAAAAAATTTTTTAAGCTTGAATTAGGATTTAAATTTTCAGATTCTAGTGGAATGAAATGCAAAGGGTTTGAGGCCATTATTCAAGAGTGTCCAGATGCCAAGAGGAAGAGAGTCTCTTTTGGCCCACAGCTCCATCCAGAACATTTTGATAAGCTACTACCTCCTGATACACCAATCAGTAAAGGGGAAAAGCCCAACACATTAACCTTGTTAAATATCTCTGAGAGTTCTCATTCGGCTGCTAGGAAGTCCAAGCGCATATCTCTTCCCCCACTTAATATAGCCATTGCAGAAGAAAGCGGAATAGATACTCCAACTAAGAGCCTTTTGCGGAGACGTAGTCCAACACCAGTGAAACCGTATATTGCTCGTAGTCTTGGTCTTCTTGTACCAAAGGTGCTTAATGATGGCTCGCCAAATGCCCAGAATGACAAGGATGGCTCGCCCAAACAAAAAGCATGTTCAGATCATAAACCTCTAACAAGAAGTTCCTTTGATTCTGTATCCGATATTGATGATTCTCCAAAAATGGCAAAGGAAAGAAGTTCTAAAGTACTGCCAACATTCCCAAGTACATGTAAAGTTGAGGATTCTGAACCTTCTAAAAAAGTAGTATTCAGAAATTCCCTCAGAAATTCAGATATATCCAGAAGTCTTCATCAAGTAACTACAACTATAAGTTCTCCCATGAGAGACATGGAATTAAAAGTTGCCTTAAGTAAGATAGAACTGCATAAAACAACCCCAAAAAGGGCAGAGTCATCTGAAGCCATTACTAATAAGGCAGATACATTAGAAGGAACCCCCAGTAGGGCACAGTCGCCTAAAGGAACCCTCAGTAGGGCACAGTCACCTAAAGGAACCCCCAGTAGGGCACAGTCGCCTAAAGGAACCCCCAGTAGGGCACAGTCGCCTAAAGGAACCCCCAGTAGGGCACAGTCGCCTAAAGGAACCCCCAGTAGGGCACAGTCGCCTAAAGGAACCCCCAGTAGGGCACAGTCGCCTAAAGGAACCCCCAGTAGGGCACAGTCGCCTAAAGGAACCCCCAGTAGGGCACAGTCGCCTAAAGGAACCCCCAGTAGGGCGCAGTCGCCTAAAGGAACCCCCAGTAGGGCGCAGTCGCCTAAAGGAACCCCCAGTAGGGCGCAGTCGCCTAAAGGAACCCCCAGTAGGGCGCAGTCGCCTAAAGGAACCCCCAGTAGGGCGCAGTCGCCTAAAGGAACCCCCAGTAGGGCGCAGTCGCCTAAAGGAACCCCCAGTAGGGCGCAGTCGCCTAAAGGAACCCCCAGTAGGGCGCAGTCGCCTAAAGGAACCCCCAGTAGGGCGCAGTCGCCTAAAGGAACCCCCAGTAGGGCGCAGTCGCCTAAAGGAACCCCCAGTAGGGCGCAGTCGCCTAAAGGAACCCCCAGTAGGGCGCAGTCGCCTAAAGGAACCCCCAGTAGGGCGCAGTCGCCTAAAGGAACCCCCAGTAGGGCGCAGTCGCCTAAAGGAACCCCCAGTAGGGCGCAGTCGCCTAAAGGAACCCCCAGTAGGGCGCAGTCGCCTAAAGGAACCCCCAGTAGGGCGCAGTCGCCTAAAGGAACCCCCAGTAGGGCGCAGTCGCCTAAAGGAACCCCCAGTAGGGCGCAGTCGCCTAAAGGAACCCCCAGTAGGGCGCAGTCGCCTAAAGGAACCCCCAGTAGGGCGCAGTCGCCTAAAGGAATCCCCAGTAGGGCGCAGTCGCCTAAAGGAATCCCCAGTAGGGCGCAGTCGCCTAAAGGAATCCCCAGTAGGGCGCAGTCGCCTAAAGGAATCCCCAGTAGGGCGCAGTCGCCTAAAGGAATCCCCAGTAGGGCGCAGTCGCCTAAAGGAATCCCCAGTAGGGCGCAGTCGCCTAAAGGGACCCCCAGTAGGGCGCAGTCGCCTAAAGGGACCCCCAGTAGGGCGCAGTCGCCTAAAGGGACCCCCAGTAGGGCGCAGTCGCCTAAAGGGACCCCCAGTAGGGCGCAGTCGCCTAAAGGGTCCCCCAAGAGGGCACAGTCTCCTAAAGGGTCCCCCAAGAGGGCACAGTCGCCTAAAGGGTCCCCCAAGAGGGCTCAGTCGCCTAAAGGGTCCCCCAAGAGGGCTCAGTCGCCTAAAGGGTCCCCCAAGAGGGCACAGTCGCCTAAAGGGTCCCCCAAGAGGGCACAGTCGCCTAAAGGGTCCCCCAAGAGGGCACAGTCGCCTAAAGGGTCCCCCAAGAGGGCACAGTCGCCTAAAGGGTCCCCCAAGAGGGCACAGTCGCCTAAAGGGTCCCCCAAGAGGGCACAGTCGCCTAAAGGGTCCCCCAAGAGGGCACAGTCGCCTAAAGGGTCCCCCAAGAGGGCACAGTCGCCTAAAGGGTCCCCCAAGAGGGCACAGTCGCCTAAAGGGTCCCCCAAGAGGGCACAGTCGCCTAAAGGGTCCCCCAAGAGGGCACAGTCGCCTAAAGGGTCCCCCAAGAGGACGCAATCACCAAAAGGAGCCCCCAATAGGGCACGGTCGCCTAAAGGCACCCCCGGTAGGGCACAGACGCCTAAAGAAACTGCCAATAGGGCATGGTCACCTAAAGCTACTCCCAGAAGGGCAGATTTACCTGAATCTGATACAAAGATTGCAAAGCTTCTTAAAGATGCCCCTAAGAGAGTAAGATCTGGAGATACCCCCCAGAAAGTAGAATTACTCCAAGTTTCTCCCAAGAAAGGGAGATCTCCTAATAAGGTATTGTCATCAAAAGTTGCTTCCCTGAAATTATCAAGAAAAGAAGTGTGTGTTGTAGCATCACCATTGTCTCCGAAAAAGGTGGCATCACCACTGTCTCCCAAGGAAGTTGAATTGTCCACCTTAAAAAAGGTGGCATTGCTTTCAGCATCACATAACTCTCCCAAGAAGAGTGAATTGTCAGTGTCGTCTTCGAAGAAGCGTTCATCATTGAGAGTACAGCTTCAACATATAATATTGCCCAAAAATGCAAAGAGAAGCCTTCACCAGAGTCTTGTAAGCTCTCCATACAGTTCTTTGATCAATTCTCCGCAGGATAAGAAGAGAAAGGCAAGCTTAACCCCACTGCCCCATGTACTCAAGAGACTTAAAACTGGAGCTTCTACTCCAAATTCAGGTAAATATTACATTACATTAAATTTTCCAAATTATGGCCCTTATGATAGGAAAGTGAATGCTTGGTATTAAATAAGAAATATTTTTGGTTGTTCAGTTCCCCTAGCAAAATACAAACTTCTAAAAATTAGTGGAAGTAAAATTTTCTGGAGCTACAGAACAGCATTTGAGTTTGAACTGCCATAAGAATATAAATACAAAAAAAAATAAGAAAAGCACAGTATGCAAGATTTCTTAACTGACCAAACCAGTTTTTGGTGACTTGACCCTTGAGGATTACCCTTCAGCTGTGACCAGGGTTGCTTCATCGGTGGTGCGTACAGCAATCAGTAGTGCTTTAAGGTCTATCTTATAAGATTTAAAATGTGTGGATACATGGGGCTCATATCATCTTCCAATCTTAAGATCTCCAGTACACAAGACATGTTGGAAAAAATCCTGGGTGTAAGGACCTCAGTATTAACATAGCAATCATAGATAGTGATCCTGCTGATGACTTTCCCAAAGCGAGACACACAGCTGTTATTTTTTGCCTCAGTATATCATGGAATTTATTATATGTATTTTAGAAAATGAATGTGAAAGATTATTCATATTCAGGATTTAGTGACTATGATCATGACCTGCAATCATAAATCAGTAACATCGCCATATTTCCTCTCTCTCCATCACACTAAGTCCTTTCGCAAACAGTGGTAAACGGTTGGAACAAGTTAGGTGAAAAGGTGGAAGAGGCCAAAAAGTCTGTATTTCACAGCGTTATACGACAGTACCAGGAAGACGGGACACCACAAATGTAGCTCTCATCCTGTAATTACACCCAAAGTAACCTACATACAAACTGTTTTCCTTTAGTTTCCTGAGATCAGGGGAATACATTTTAACAATATCTGAAAGAAAATATTTTTTCTGGGGTGAGCCCCATCAGCTATACCCACTGAAGCTATCTGAACTGATATATGCTATATTAGTTTGGGGTCCTCAGTCACTCCTCCAGTCCTCAAACGAGAAGTGATTCCCGAACACCTCAGGGAAGATAACCCTGGCCTACAAGGGCAGTACTCATGGAGCCCCCTTGGGAAGGTCACCGTAGTGCAAGCTGCTCCAGTACACTACTAGGACACTTGGCCACCACACCACACACAGCTGGAACAGCTACACAGGGCAAAAATTCATAAGAGGAGCTTGTGCTGGTGGCTAATCAGTCACCTCTGGCCTCATCAGTTCAAGAATTGGAGTGGTGGGCTGTTGGCTCCCCATACCCCTTAGGAGAGGGGGGGGATGCTAACAAGCAGGAGTGCTTGTTGGGTTTCTTTCTAGGGAAGGTATTTTGATCTTTTCAAATGTAGATTGCGCAGGTTAACCACACAGTGGTCCGTGTTGATTCACCTACCTTTCTAGGTCCTCCGGTAGATGGCAATTAGGACATACTGTATTTTAAATGTAAAGTGCTCATAGGCCATTGCTCTTTGCACCTCTCGGAGGTGGCCAGGTTTTGGTTCATGGTCCCTGGTAAGCCTGAGGACTCCTGTGTCTGAATATCCCAAGCTAATATAGCACACTTCAGTTCAGATAGCTTCGAGGAGCCAACAGGGCTTGCCCAGAAAATGGCGTTTCATTATATTCAACACTTTTATTATTATTATTACTATACACCACAGTTTGCACACAAAACAAGTGCTCAGTGCAAGGGTTAAACAAGTTTTATTTCCCACTAAAATTGTATTTGAATGTATTGTGGCTACATTCCACTAAAGTATGGAGTGTATGGCCACAAAGTTTCATTACCAATTCCCTCTTTTGGAGAGGGGCTTCTCTCTATATCTACTCAAACTTCTCACCTGTAGTCCTCCAAATTTAGGTACCACACGAGGCTCTATTGAATCGCAAGTGCCTACTGGAGATCATGACAAGAGTCTGGCCCCCTTAATAAAGGCATTGGGGAGTTAGCATACTTGATGAATCGCATGTAGTAGAAACCCTCCCCCCTTCTCCCTTTTGTACATTACAAATGAAAACACCCACCAGAAAGATAGTGCACTAAAAAAACAATTACTTAAGACATTTACAATTCCTATTCTGTAGACACTAGCTGTCTACACAGTTGTAAGTTAGCTCCACTTCCTCACCACCAGGTGGAACCTGGCAAACCGAGAGCCCCTGATCTCAGAACCCAAATCTTTACTGGGGACATATTATAAAGGAAAGCAGACAAAGCAGCAAACTTGTGGGTATGCAGCAGGCTTGGGGCTAAATTTGACCACCCTTCAACCAACCCACAACCACCAGGCCTGAGAACAGGGAGTAAGGGTCACCAGGTTCACAAGCAAGGTGTCCATTCAAGTCTAAAGATAACAATGAACTGCCATCACTGTACACATAACATGAACCCCTGGCCAAACCAACTAAATACCAGTGTAAGGGCTATCGAAGATAGCCGTTTCATTTGGATTACTGCCATGATTCAGTACCCACAAACTCCTCTTGCCTCTATTGAAAGGGGCCAGATTTTTATTCTGGCTTTTGATAATGTTACTGAATTATGAAAAGAGCCTGGTGTAGTACCCAAGGATTGGAAGTTTCCAAGTTGGTAACTTGGGAAGCCACAAGAGGAGCCCTCCCAGAAATTGTCATAGCCAAAGGGTTAAAATAAAGACAAAATATCTTGCTTAAAAGGGAGCTTTTCATCTGTACTCAAGCCTTGCATATAGCATTGGCCGAATGTCAAACTGTATCGTATCAGCAGTGTATAGATTGAAGTACAATATTATATAGAGATTCTGCATTTTAGATGTCATTTTTGAACCCATGTGACCATACAGTTCCCATCCCAGTGAAAAGATAAAAGTGATCATAAAGATCACTTTTCTCTTTTCAAACTTGAAGGATATTTTTATGTAAAATCTTCAAAGAAATGTGTGTGCATGCATACCAGAGTAGAGATCAAATTAGGGGTTATTGTTGATTAACTTGTCTTATAGCTTCTCTTAATTTGCAGTTCAAAAGATCAAGACTTCCAGTAGGAAAACTCCTGCAAAAATTGTGAAGAAAACGCCAAAGAAATCCTGGGCTGATGTATTGAAAAGGGGTCTTATGGCTAATGGTGTACCATGCTCTAGGATTCAGCGTTCTAACCAAGTGATGAGGAGAGCTAGAGGTGTTCGTGCCAACAAAAGATCTGCTTTTAAGTCAAAATTACCTACAACTGTGTTTGAAAAGGTAAGTCAAAGTCCTGGGTATATGGTTATTGACATACCCAAATAAAAAAATCTTACCAAGTTTTTGTTTTTAGCTACTCGTTAAAAGTATTATAAAATATTAATATGCCTTTAAATGCATGTTAAGAATAATTTGGTCCTATGTTTTCATCATTAACATGTAAAAACATGTTTTTGAGCTATCCCACTTATAACTCGTAAATAGACAGGGCCAGTTGACATTGTGATCTGGTGCTGCAAAGAATTTTTCAAGCATCTGCAGGAAGATATGTTGGGACTAGGCAGTCATTAGACAACATTCACTCCAGGTCAGAATCACCACCTGAAGGTTCACTTAAAAGGGGCTTATGAATTGTTACAAGTCATTGCAATGGGACACTCACTGTCAATGGGTGGTAACACCAAACATGGAAGGTTTCTCTGACCCGGTTTCTTGACATTCTTCTGGCTGCAAATTTCAGTTAAATGACTTGTTTCAGCCCTTGAAACTATTTTTAGTATGCAGTGGACTCGTACTTATTTACAGTATATTTGGTAAAGCTTTACATGTGTATTTGTTCAGCACAGGGTATGTTCAACTTTCAGGTCTTGAGTTTGAGTTCAGACATCCAGACATATGTCTTATTCTGGATGGGGATGAATGACCCTTCTCTTAAGTTTCTAGCATCTTGTCTTCCTGCCTCCTCAGGTGTCACTTGGGATAGCCTGGATAACTGCTATCATGTTCACTTTCAGGGTTGTGGTTGTTCTTATGGGGAGAGCATTGACCTCTGTTAACCCTTAAACTGCACAAAACCTCATATGATGTGACATTGAACTCAGTTTTTTAAATTTTCTGACACTTTCAAATGTTTTGTGAATAATCTAGTAGACAATTGCTCTAACTTTGTCTAAATGATACCAGTGTAACTTGAAAAACAAGAAAATAAAAAATAATTATAAAATTGAATGTTGAAAACTTCAGATTTTGAAATCAGCTGCAAAAAAAAAATATATAAAAATTTCACCAACTGTTCATTTAGTGTTGTTATGCTCTCAGAATAGCATATGATTTTCAGAATAGCATAATCATTTTCATATATTTAGAATATAGGTTTTCAGAATAGTTTACTGTAAAAAAAATTGTCAATGTGGCATTTGAAATATGCACAAATTTAGAAAACAAAAATTTATAATTCCAAACGTTGAGTTTATGAAAAATTAATTCTATAGGGTTTGTAGAACAGACAGCTGTGCACACTATGTAAAAATGGTGAGAATCGGTCAGAAACTAGAGTTTTGGATACTGAAGTAAGTTGAAATTCTAGTTATAGATATAACTGAAGTTGAAGTTATCGACAATATACAAAGCAGTTCTAATTCGTGAATTTACCTGTATGTAGAAATAAACATTGTTTGGCATTCGTACTCAAGTATGTGAAAGTTGTAGGGCAATGTGTGTAGAAATGAAGTCGAGAAAAAGTAACCCCTCCAAAAAAAAAATATAGATACCTATAATTGTGATAATTATAATAATTTAGGGTATACTTATATAAGTAAAAAAAAAAGCCCTAATCTGGTCTCTAATCATGAAAACAACCTAAAGAAACAAGGAAAGTAGAGTTTGAAATCTGAAAATATCAGCCCCCCCCCCCCCCAAATCCTAGTTCTGAGAGTTGTAACTGATTTATTTGTTAACCAATTTAATTCTGGCTTGACATAGTTAGGGACGAGTATCCATTCTCCAGGATGTAAAGGTTAAAACAAATTCAAATAATAAATAAAGGAGGAAAAAACTAAAGGCCTAAAAAAAATCCCATTGTTGAAAGTAACTGATTATAACATTGGGCAATGTATTTATATGATATATAACAAAATAGAGCATAATAACATAATAGTTCATTGTTGTGTTATTATGTATTACTCACCAATGCTATAAAGGCACCAGCTGTGTATCCACTCTGTGGACACTTCTTACTACTTTTCTTCTTTGTGCGTCGGACAGGTGCTTGCATCTCTTTATTATTGCATTATCCATCAGTTCCAGTTAATAGGAGCTGTTACACACAGAGATATCACTAACGTGATGCATCAAATGAACAAATCCGCAAGGGCCGTAACGAGGATTCGAACCTGCGTCCATGAGCATCCCAGACACTGCCTTAATCGACTTAAACGAATCCTCGTCACGGCCCTTGTGGATTTGTTCATTTAATAGGAACTGTTCTTTTTTTTTTAATATTTGTCTAAAATAAATTTCTGAAAATATTTTGATGTTTCACAGTGAAGCTAATAAGTTGGAGATTTAATATTTTTAGGTAATTTTTACATAATTTGAATATTTTTCAAATTATACCCCCCCTTCAATGTCACACCTGACGTTTTGATGTTTTGCGCAGTTTGAGGGTTAAAGATTTTTCTCTGCGAGTGCTTCTAATCTCTTTGGGAAGACTTCGTTTTCTGACTTCATCACTAGCAGGTTTTAACTTTTTAAGCCTTTATTATGATAGACAGAAGTATTAGCCTAAAGGTAGTTTGTAGTTCATAAAAACAAAAGCTTGTATTTCTTGTAACATTGCGTCTAGACATATGTTCTTCAGAACAGGCATTTGTGGCCTTAAGATTGGAAAAATGTCACTACCTAGCTGTTGTTCGTTCTGGGGATCAACATACCAGTGGCCTGGTCTTTGATCTGGCTTCCTGGTTGGTGGTTTGGTCAACCAACCTGTTGAATGCAGCTGCTCGCAGCCTGGTTGATCGAAAAAAATTTTGAGCTGTTTATCAAGTTCTTAATTCACATTAGATGACGATGGAACATTTCTTGAGCAGTGCTTCACTGATAACCTCTGTCTGCAACGCTATAAATGCTTCATTAACGTACTTCAAATATAAATACTTGCTAGCCAAACCTATGCCTATGCACATAGAACTTTAATATACAGTATTATAATATCAATATATAAATGAGAATAACCCTGTTTTTATTACATAATGTTAAAATTCATGAATGCATCCTAGGGGAACAGCTGCAGCTTCAACAAGGATGGGTCAAGGATTGGTTGATAGCGAATTGAAAAGTCTTGGGCCCCTTTCAATGGCTTTGGGTTTCCTTCTTCCTAGCTGAATGACTGATAGATCACAACTGGGAACCGAGTAGCTGGGTTTGTAGCCACCTGGCAGCATGCAGGTTAACTAGTGAGTGAACTGGTTCACAAAGTGGTTTGCCTCTTGTGTCTGGTATTTAATGTTTTGTTTACTTTACCTTGCATATTGTCTGTATTCTCGCTCACCTTTCTGGTGGCATTTTCTTGGTCTGAATGATCTAGTATTCTGGAGCTCCCTGTGCAGCTTTAGAGGGGGCTGGGTTTTGGCCTCTGGTCCCCTGGTAGGTTTACCATGGATTGAAGTTGACAGGGCTCTTCCAAGGAGCCTCCAGAAAGGAGCATTTCATTAGATTCATTAAATTACATCCAAGTGAAACTTGTGAGATTGCTTAGTATTAGTACTAAGTTACAAAACGAATGAAGTTGGAGCTAGCTATTTTCTAGAGCCGTCATATGGCTCATCACTAAAACATTATCCAAATACGAGTTGGCCTGTTAATAAATGCAGTAATTGCAGATAGAATTATGTTCTTGAGAATGGTACTGGCAACATGAGGCTCATCATGGCGAGTGCCTTGTGTTTCAGTTGACAATCTTCATGAAAATATTTCTCATTTGCATATGGTAGCTCTTTCACAATGCTAAAAGAACTGCATACATCAAGTTTGACGTACCCATTTATGTACACTACGGCTACACACCTAATATTTAATTATGGATAATTTGTTTTAATATTGGGAATATATTTTGAAATGATGTTAGGAGGATTATGCAGATGAGGAGTCACAATAACGTGGCTGAAATATATTGACCAAACCACACAATAAAAGTGAAGGGACGACAACGTTTCAGTCCGTCCTGGGCCATTCTCATTCGACTTGAGAATGGTCCAGGACGGACCGAAACGTCGTCGTCCCTTCACTTTCTAATGTGGATTGGTCAACAATAAAAGGATTATATCCAGTCAAGGGGGGTTGTCCACATATTGTTGGAAAGAGGCTCTTTATAATCAGAATTTGTAAACGGTTAGATAAACTAATAACAGAAGTAAGATTTTTACCTGCTGCCAAGGCATTTAATTATTTAATTAATGAAGTGAATAATCATGTTAATATTGGTATTCTTTGTTTTTCAGGAGATTCCCAAAAAGTTTGAATTTGGCCAGACTACTGGGCATGCTAATTCCCCTGCTTCAATATTCATCCATAAGAAAACTTGTAAAACTCCCAAAGTATTCCGAAAGGGTCGCAAGAGTCCCCTAAAAGCCGTTTTTGCCACATCATCTTCTGGAAAATATGATAACCTGGAAGGACTCAGAGAGCTTCTTGCTACACCAACGGCAAACAGGAGAGAGAGAGAGAATTCTCCAGTTATTAAAGAAAATTCTTCTATGAAAGAAGATACTCCTCAAAGTGCAAGTAGAAAACTTAGCTCAAAAACGCCTTCTCCAATGAAAACACCTGCTGAAAGTTCAAATGAAGAATTGATGGAATCTTTAGGTACTTCACCTGCCCTCTTCTCTCCTGCCACACCATCAACATCAAAAAGTGTTCGTTGTTCTATCGGGAACAGATATTTGTCACAAATCAGTCACTCGGCATCCTATATTAACATGACCAATTTTGATTTTTCATCAATAAAAACTCCGGATGTTACAGAGGATAATTTTATATCCCCACTTGTAACTCCAGCCACTTCCAATAAGACTCCAGAGCACTTGATTAGACGTTCTACAGAAAAGTCATTTATGGCATCGCCAGTGGACATACACTTAGAAACTGATGCTACTACTTTTGACTTTGAAAATGCTCGTACGCCTGATGTTTCACAGCTTGATTTTGTTTCTCCGGTGAGTACAAGATCTAAGAATTCATCTCGGGTTACTGAATATGACAGTGTTGTAGGGAGAAAATCCCTGTTATCAACCCCTAAGCCTATTGGACAGTTTTGTAAAGGTTTGCCAACTGACGAACATGGGATAAAGAGATTGCTTCGCACACCAAGAGCTGTGGCTTCTACACCTAAAGTTATTGCTACTGTAAAAAATATATGCAAAACATCTCTTAAGGGAGAAGAGTATAGTAAAATCAAAATTCCTAGCGAGGTAAAAACAGATCATTTTGTACCTGAAAGAAATGATTTCAAGAGAATTGCAATACCTTTTATGGACAACGTTGAAGCAAATGATAGAGGAATGCAATTAAGAGTTCAAGAGCAAACACCAAAGAGTCCTCAGGGTGATGAAAATGTTATGAATAAATCTAAGCAATCTCCTAATGTTTATGCTGCAGGGAATCTTAAAGGTAATTATACAGATGGTGTTAAATTTATGAGAACACCAAAAACTGCATCTCCCGATTCTAATAATCCTAAGAATGTCGATTCTGCTAATATAAGGAAGATACTTCAGCATCCAGAACCAGTGCAAGACTCAAAAGCTGATTATACTGATGTTCGTGGTGTCCGGAAACTAATGAAGACTCCTAAAGCAGCTGGTTCAATTGATAATGCAGATGAAGCTCACATAATTGCAATTAGAAGGATTCTTCGCACTCCAAAGTCAGTGTCTGATAGCCCTAAAGCTGATTATTCGAAGGTTGCTGGTGTAAGGGCACTTTTAAAGACACCTAATACAACTGCTCAAGGCAGTCCAAAAGCTGATTACACAGATGTTAGGGGTGTTAAAAAGCTAATGAAAACTCCAAAGGCAGCTGTTCCAGATGATACTGATGAGACACTTACTGCAATAAGGGAGATACTTTGCACTCCAAAACGAGCACAAGGTATCCAAAATTCTGACTGTTCAGATGTCGGTTTTAAAAATCAAATAAAAACTCCTATAACTACTAATCTAGACCCAACTATAGAATACAGCAATATTGCTGGACTTGACAGATTAAATATATGTCTAAAGCAAATACAGGTATCCAGTGAAAAAGATTCTGCACCTGAATGTAGTAATTTTCAAGTCCCTCAGAAACTTTTCAGAACTCCAAGCAGCAGCTCGGAAAGCAAAGAACCTATAGCTGACTATTCTGAGCCTAAAGGATTAAAGAAACTGCTTGCTACACCCAGACAAAAGAAATGCAGTCCATTCTCAGATTATACAAATGTTGCAGGTATGAAAAAACTACTTAGCACACCACATACTCCTTTTAATTCTCCTGAAGCAGATTATACAAATGTCCGTGGCTTGCGGGCATTAATGAGAACCCCGAAAGTTAAAGATAATTCTCTTGAAATAGATCTTGAAGGGTTAAGTCAGCTAATGACAACACCTCTCTCAGACCATACTAATATGGTAAAGAAAATTGTAGAACTGGTGCAGCATTCTTCCACTCCTGAGTCTTCAAGAAAACTGCATAGCTCTCTAAAAGTTAGCCCAGCTACAAGTTCTCCTTCTGAAAACATACCACCAGTAGAAGATGTAAATAATCATGCAAAAAATGAAGATGGTACACCTCGTAGATCTCAAAGAAATGCCAGAGCCAAGAAACCAGAGGTTACAGAACCAGTAAGGCGTGGACGATCTCGAAAGGGTGGAAAGAACGAGACCATATTTCAAAGCCATGCAGTAGAGTTCACACTGGAGCAGATTGAATCATCGCCTGTTGTACCAGAACGTAGTTTACGATCTAGAAGAAAAGTTAATACAGTTGATAAGCAAGTGTTAGCTAAGAAAAAATCCAGGAAGGGTAAAATGACATCTGAAGAGGAAATCCACAATTCCAGCATAGAAAGCAAATCATATGAAACAAGTCCTCTGGTTGTGGAAAATAGAGTTGATGCCAAGTCATTGGAAGCAATAGATACAGCAGGAAACACACAAGAAAGACAAACTATATCTTCCTCAGAAATTAATAATACTTCTGGGAAGGTGAGCCCTCGTACTTCAACTACATTACCAGTCAGAAAAAGACGTAACCAAAAGAAAGCTGAATTGGAGGTACCTATAGCATCTCAGAGTAAAAGAAGAAAAACAAAAATTGAAGTGACAGAAGAATTTTCCCAAATATCTTCACCAGTGTTGGAGAATTCTGTAAGCAGCATGTCATCAGGTAAAACGATAGGGGGACAATGTGAATCTACACCAGTACGAAGAGGCCGTGGGCGAAAGAATGTCAAAGAAACTGGCAATTCTAGTTCAAATAGTACTAGTAATTTCAAATATACTGATGAGCTGAAAATTAACCAAGTGGCCAATGTGGAAAATATTGATCTAACACCCTCCAGAACTAGAAAAACTAGAGCACAGCTCTTACTTAATGTTGTACAAGACAAGTCAGATGTGTGTTGCGAAATCCGAGAAGATGGAGTATCCACGATGAAACAAGAAGAGTTTTGTAACAAAGAAGACACACAAACAAGCACACCAGTTCGTAGAGGCCGTGGTAGAAAAAAGGCTTTAGAAACTGAGGACTCGAGTACAAGTAGTTCTAGTAAAGCAACTCATTCCAAACATACTAATGAGTTGAAAATAAATTCAGTGGCCAGTGCAGAAAATATTGATCTTACACCCTCAAGAATTAGAACTAGAAAAACTAGAGCACAACAGACTGAAGTTCAAGAAGAAGCAGCCCCCAAGAAAAGTAGAAGAGGTAGACTTCAAAAAAAGGAGGAAAGTGAAATTGAACAACCAATGGCCAAGGTGGGAAAAAATGTTATTAAAAAGACAGTCACTGTGGAAGATGTAAATGAAAATACATTTGAAGAACAGGCAATTCGAATTACTCGCCGTGGGCGTACTCGTGTCGAAGATAATCCAGAGGAATCTGTACCAGTAACAAGAAGGAAAAAGGGTAATGTCAAATTAGAAAGCAAGGTTGAAGAACAAAATTTGGATTCCGAGATATTTCCTGAATCCAAAAAGAATGAGAGTAAATCAAAGAAAAGGGAAGTCGAACCTGAAGTGATCGCACCCAAAACAAGAAGTACGCGAAACAAGAAAGAAAGCAAAGTTTCAGTAGACAAGCCTTCTCAGAAACGAAAAGCAGATTCAGCAGTGGAAGAGTAAGTGTTTCAATATTTTCAAAGTCACATCGTTGGGATTATTTTATGTAAACCATATTTAGAGGAAAATAGGGAGTAGTGGTGTGTTTACATTGTAAGATAATTAAGAAATCTATAGATATGTGGCCATAGTGAGTTAATCTCAACATGAAATGAAAGTTAGTAAAAGTTATTTGAGGAAAACAAAGGTAGGTCAAGCTAGAGAGGTACATTTCCATAAGTGGTAGGAACTCGTGAGAAGCACTTCACACCTAGTCTTGAAATGTTATGCTGCTGTAAATTATTTGCTAGTGTGTGAAAAGTGGTGTAATTACCCAAGTGTAGTTACAGGATGAGAGGTATGCTCGTGGTGTCCCATCTTCCCAGTACGTGTACTCTTCCCATATAACACTGAAACTACTGACAGTTTAGCCTCCACCACCTTCTCACTTAGCTTGTTCCGTCCGTCTACCACTACTTGCAAAAGAAAACATTCTGATGTTTTATCGGCACCTTTCTTTAGTTTGAATCTGTGTCCACTTGTTCGTGGTGTTGCTGGTTTAAGGAATTCCTCCTTGTCAATTTGGTCCGTTCTTATTAGAATTTTGTATGCGATGATCATATCACCATATAAAATAATTGCAACCAGGAGTGCTACTGTCTTCACAAGGATCCCGAAGCACAAATGGGGTTTCACACAATTCCCCCACGTGAGGGGGGGGTAATTGGGTTCACGGCCCTTGTGGATTTGTTCATTTGATATATTGTGCTATTGTGATTTCTATGTGTATTAGAAAGCTGAGAGTGGTAGCCTGTTGGAACAAGTTAAGTAAAAAAGGTTGCTAAAGCCAAAACCTTCAATAGTTTCAAAGCGTTATATGACGAAGGTACAGGGAAGTGTAGCTCTCATCCTGTAATTGCACAATAGGTGTGAGTACACATACAGTATACATATCTATATATACTGACACTCCTGTCTCCTACCCAGGACACCCCAACATCCTAAATAATGGCTTTTGGTCCATATGATGCTGCTCCTGTAAATTCCTGCCCAAACTCATTCATATACAGTACAGTATATGAGTGAGTTTGGACGGATATAAACAGGAGTTGCCTCATATTGTCTAATACGCATTCTGCAGGCCCTTTAGTTATTATTGATTCATAATAAATACATGGTTTCATTCATGGATACATATAAATGAATGTTTGTATGTATCAATAAGAACTAGGGATTGCAGTAGGTCTACTGGCCCATATGAAGCAACAGCTCCTGTTTATATCTATCCATAATCATTCATACATGGGTTTATTCACCCATACGAGGATAAAAATAGGAGTTGCCTTGTATGGATCCATAGATCTTCTGCAGTCCCCTTAGTCCTCATGTTCTTACTGATATGTATATAGTGTACCTACAGTGGCATGTGGCAGAGGACTCCAGTGGTAACTTTGTATGTGTGTATGCTTGTTTCTTCACATTTTTAGTTCATTGTGTTGAATAACTAGATTACTGTACATGTAATTTACAAAAACAGTACAGTTGTCTGTACTGTTCCCTTTTTCACAAGTACCCATTATGACTTTCTAGCAAAGCTTTTCCAGGATAACATGTCTTATTTCCTTTTGCTTTCATATACCTTTGTACATTAATAGTTCTTGACCTCCAGCTTTTGTGTTAAGATTTAAAGGACACAAAAAGAGCCCTCATCTCACCTCTTAGGACAAGTGATGGGTGGCTATCTAGTATTTTGATATTCACAGCTGTTTAATGTCCATCTTATGCTTAGATTGTAGAAATTAAATTTCTCCATAAAGTATCAAATCTTAAAATGTTCACTATCAACAGGGTGGAAACTACACCAGTCACAAGGTCAAGACGTAACAACACAGAAGAGGAATCATATAAAGAGTAAGTGATTGTGTAGTTTTAAATTTGTCAGGAGATGGCAAAATTGCACACACAAATAAAATGTGTGTAATTACACAAGTGTAGTTAAAGGATGAGCTATGCTCATGGTGTTCCATCTTCCCAGCACTTTTTATAACACTTTGAAATTACTAACAGTTTTGGCCTCCACCTTCTCGCCTAACTTGCTCTAACCGTCTACCACTGTGAAAGTGAATTTTCTTATATTTTTTGGCAGCTTTGTTTTATTTAGTTTAAATCTATGACTACTTGTTCTTGAAGTTCCAGGTCTCTGGAAATCTTTCGTATCCATTTTATTGATTCCTGTTACTATTTTGTATGTAATGATCATATCGCCTCTTTTTCTTTTATCTTCTAGAATTCTTTAAAAGTTTCTCACATAATCTACAGGCTGTGTGGGGTCAATGTTCTCCTATTCCACATTCCATAACATGGCATTTATTCACAATTAATTCCATTTGCCACTCGTCAATCTGTGCATTCTTGTAATAAAAATTTAGTACAGGTATTAGAAGTGTTATCTTATTATGTAAAATAAGATTACATCAGACAGGTAATTAATTTTTCATTTTTCAGGATGACAAGAAGAACCCGAGCTCGCAAGTAAATGCCCACATGATAGTACAATGCTCATTTGAAGTACCTGGCTCCTTATCTATTTGTTAGCCATTTTGGATTCATGTGTATGAATTCCACTTTCTATACTTTATACACTTGTATATCTACCATATTTTTATTGTGGACCTAATAGTTTTTCTTATAAGTACGGCTTGAATGTTAAGAATAAATAGTTTTAGTGAAATTTAGGTGAACAAATGTTGTCATAGGGACAAGTAAAACAACCTGATTTTAAAAGATATATTATTCAAAAAGTTGTGAAAGCTTTCTGGCGACCAGAGTTTTGATATTAAGTGGTGTTCAGAATGTTTTATCTTGACCAATCTGTTCTCCTTTTAGGTCCATGCATTTTTTTACTCTTGTATGAGGTAATTACAATTTGATTGTTGTGCAAGATCACCTGGTATAGTAGTACATTTTAAGATTCTTGACTAATAATAATGTCAAAACATAAAAAAATTCATGCATGTAAATAGCAAACAAATTCTTTACTTAAACGTGTTTTATTATCATGGAAAGGTAAATTGTCTGTAAGAACTAATACCACCAAGAGTTTCACTTTTTGTCATGGTGAGAGGGGGAGGGTGCTCATACTACTCCCTGGGGATCAGTGGGGGTGTTTCTGCTCCGTACCCAGCAGATGTACGTGTAAAATAAAACAAAAATAGAACACTTGTCTGAGTTACTGAACCACCCACTGAAGGGGTTGCCCTTGGAGGTTGGGTGTCCAGACTGGGGAAGAGGGAGAAGGCAGTCTTTTTGCTGGTGTGGGAGAATGTAAGATGCAGTAGGCCTGCCTTGTTAAAAAGGGGGGTCACCACTAGGGCCAACACATCCCTTCTTGCACTGGCCAGTGTTCGGCCTTCCTCACATTATGTATGGAAAATGAAGCGACTTTCCAAACAGGCTTATGGGGTCAATGCATAAAACTGCCGAGTCAGACAGTGATGGACGATCAGGCTCTTGTCACCCCAGGCCCAGCTAAATTTTTTTTTTCTTTTTTACCCATTTTATCCTCTTTGGGCTCATCCCTGCCAAGAAAGTGGGAGAACAGAGTCCCCAGTGGTTACTACCTCATCACCTAGAGTGGCTCCATCTTTAACCCTTCTACTGTTCACAGCAACCAGGGTCGTTTTATCAGTGGAGTGTAAATTGACAATAGATTTAAAGCTCCAGTGGGCACATAGGGTTCACATCCATTTCTTCAGGATTCCAGTAAATGGATGCCATCTTGGTGTAATGATGAAGGGGGAAAAGTAAGAATGGAATGTGAGAAAGGTAGGGTGGTGTGTGTGAACAGCCTAAATAGGCGAGATAAAGAAGAAAAAGTGAAGAGGGGTAGTAGTGATAGATGATAGTGGTGGGAAGGGATAAAAAGTAAAAGGGTTGGCATGTCCACTGTTGTATCATCTATGTAATATACTCTTAATAACTACATCCTCGCTACCAGTATATCATGAAATAGAACTTCGTTCGCCCTTTCAGTGAACACCCATGGCTTATTTCACAGGATGGAAGAGTTGGCACACTGTACAAGAGCACTGAATATGCAACAAGGATAAATTAACTTAATGTGTTGACTGGCATTTAATAGATTAATAATAACCTATTCCAGGCCCTAAGAAGTGAAACAATTGGGGATTCACAGACATACAACTCTGAAATAAGTACCTTGACCTGCCAAGATGGGACAGCCAGCTGTTCCTCTGTCTAATGTAATTTCTGCCAAAGCCACACTTGTCACAACCTAACAAACTCAAAGATGTTACCATGAGGCTCTACCTCATTTGGCATGAGGTTGCAGTTTCCTATGGGAAATGCCCTGATGGAACTGGACACCTTATCACTGAAAAAAATCAGATCTTTACTCACATTTGAAGTGGAGGAGCCAGCCTGGGGGGGGGGGGAGATTGCTGTGGCCACTGGTAGTAGATAACATGACCTGACTAGACAGGCAAGGTGATGTTACATGAAAGATCAGTTCACCAGAAGTCATTCTTTTTCAAACAACTATGTGACCCCCATTCAGCCTGGGGGCAGTCTGTTCAAAGAGGTCTCTCCAAGTTCGAGGAGTCACTTGCCAAGGAATCGGAGGCAAAGAGACAGAAGGGAAGCCGGTAGCCAGGAAGACAGACCAGAATCGGACTTCGTTTGTGTTTGGTGTGGGATGGACTGCCACTCTCGGATTGGCCTCATCAGTCACACCAGACGCTGCACCAGGATTGACAACTAGGGCGCAACTCCATAGTCTCCCGAGACTGAAGGATGCCTACTATGTGACCCCATCTTGGAAATGTGACAACTAGGAGGGAAGGAGGTAAAACTTGAGGCCTGTTACACCGGAAAAAGATATCTTGGGCAACCCACCTGGGTGAGGGCCTCGTTATTGAGAGGGCAACCACAGGTAATGTATACTGCTTTAGCTACACAGAACTGCTGTGCAGCTTGTGCCCCCTGCATCACTTAATAACGATGAAATAAATTAATCACAAAATAATTGCAATTAGTGTCATAGAAGATCCTGTTGTATAGCATGTATATTTGTATACGGTTCACACAGTGAATGCAATGTTTGTTATGTTCACAGCAGTTCTGTGCATCTATGTGTGATGTAATGAGACTTTGTATTCCTTTAGAAATTAAATTTGTGGAAAGTGATTCATATTCATGATTTGATGACAGAAATCTGATGATAATGGCAGTTGTGACTACTTCACAATGTATGTAGCTCTGTTGTCAGGTGATGTCTGCTTGTAAAGTGTGGCTCTGTGCTGTGCTTGGATTTCATTACCACACCCACCAGAATTGCTTAGTCATGTGTTGTACATAAAAATGTACAGTAGTGATGTATGTACTATAATGTAATAACAGCAACAACTTTTTTTTTTATTGATTAAAGAATATAACAGTGTGCATATTAGTGTCAAATAAATGTGTACTTAGAACCTACATGTTCTGTGATACATATAACATTGACGTCCCAGTGCATCACTGCACTTGGAAAAAAAGCAATAACAATATGAAGAAAATAAAATATGGTCAATGCATGTACTTAAAACTTGGTGCTAGGCCGACCTTGGATTGTGTTTGGGGATTATCACCCTCACCAGGCCTGTTTCTAGTGGCTCCATATGGTGCATAAACATGTATTGTTATATATAGAACATGGATAGTGTAATAAAAACAAAATCTGTATGTTTTATTGTTCAAAGAATATAACATTGTGTGCATATTGATAAATAAATCTATATAACTATGATCTACCTGTTCTGTGATGCTAATAACTGACAACTTAATGCCTTGGAAAAAAAGCTGGTAATATTTTTCACATTGCTAGCCAGCTTGAAGAGCCCAGCAAGTTTAGTCGGGAATGTGTGGTGCTGAACTGCCAAGTGTTAACAATCAGCGAGTGATAACAATACATAGTGTTTTGATGGCGATTGTAGAATAAAGGATGAAAGTACAAAACATTTGGTCAAATTATCTTTTTGAAGGATGCCATGGGTCAAAACATTAGTCCATAAATGTTTTACATTGTAACCATGTCTATCTGAATATTCTGATAAAATCTTATCCAGGCATATTTCTCATGTGGGTTAACCCCTGCACTGTTCACTTGTTTAGCTGACAAGCCCCAGATGCTCAAGAACAAATAAATTCAAAAGAAATAGATTTCTTTCTAATCTTATTAAAATATGAAAAAAAAATTGTTACTACTGTATACTAACTTTGGCCATGGTAGAGCTGGAAAATATGGCAATTAACTATACCAGGTTGACTAATAAGTTATTGGCACCAATTATAATATAAAATATGGTACCAGATATGTTTAATACAGTATCTCTAGAATGAAGTCTTTGTCAAACAGAACACCTATCATAAAAATGTTTGCACTACATATAGTGCAACTTGAGAGAAATGGCTTGATGCATTCTGGGAGGCTGAGCCAAACACTACACATATTCATATAATGCCTTTTAACTTTTACAATCCATAGTGTCAATACATATACTGTATTTTATAATTTTTACAAATGTGTTTCCTCACTTTAATTTTATTTTTTGTGTGAGCGTGCAAATGGTAAAACTATTTAGTTTTTTATATGGTATGAATCCACCCTGAAGGAGTTACTAACCCAGTGGCAGTAAGGCATCTATGATAGCCACTTATTAATCACAACAAATTATGAAAAAATAAAACGTATGCTATTTAATTCAGCTTTTCAAATCAAGAACAATATATGTTAAAAGGCCATAATTTTGCAGTTACTTTAATCAAAAGATAAATCTGTTTCTCAAAACAACAAGGCAAGAAGCAAAGAAAAATACTAACCCAAGAAATATCAGTAATTTGTCTGTATTCTCCCTTCGCCCATATTTATTTAGAATTTTCCTTCCTTGACTAATAACGGATCCCATGGTCTTGAGCTCCTCTTGGGTTGTTCCAATAGTTTGTGATCCTTCCACTGAAAATATTTGGAAACACTTAAAACTTTAAATATTGTAAAATATTTTGTAATACTAACTTCTGGTACTCATGAATGATATCTCGTGCACCATATCTTCCCTCTCCATGATTATCATAACATACCTTAAACCCCTGAATATTTTATTTATTGCTCATTGCAATCTGAGTAATACCTAGTGGTAATTAGTACTGTATCCAGCAATGACACTAGTTAATTGAGCAATAACAAACTTCTCTTGTAGATGATACATTGTTCTGCTTTGTATGAAAGGAAGCAGTTGCTCTCATCTGTGATAAGACCATTTGCAAAGTTACTTATCAAGATAGGTGGATTAATGTCCTTGATCAGAAAACTTACCTAGTTTATCAACAGTAGTGCGGCTCTTTTCTGTATTGTCTCTTATCAACCGTGTTACAGTGAGCAGATCATCCGAAAGTTGGGAAGACTTCTTCATTAACATTTCTCTGCTCATTCGGTCTCGTTGACGAATACCAGCTTCGCCCTCTTCACTCAGCTCAGTGTTGGTAAAGAGTTCATCTTTACTTCGCTGTAAATTTTAAAATGTCTGTTCAGTAAAACTGTAGTATCTAGAAATAATCTTTTGAACCTTAAAATATTTTAATGTTACCACTATTAAGGAAAATAATAGTATAAAAGTAAAAATGTAATAAATAATGTGAAAATAATGATGTAACCTGATTAATGGCAAGCTGAGAGGCAAGGAGAGCATTTCGAAAGGCTCTGTGGTTGTCCTGAAGCATTTTGTCACTCTTGGCAGCTTCCTCGGCCAGTGCAATACGATCCACTTCACTATCTTGTTCCTTAAACAAAATGGAGGGACATGCATATTTTGGGTAAGTACAGGTAAACATATTACGTGCAGCAGGTGCCTATATTTTCTTATTGTCTTTCGAGAATTGTAGAATTAACTTAATCTCTTAAATTTAATTTGTTTCAATACTATTCTAACTGTGGTCTCAAAAATGCTGTTAATACTGTATTATTATACATAATTTACAGACTAGTCTTAATATATTGTGAAACTATAATTTTGTCTCGATATTAGGTGAACATCTTAAAAAATACTGTTATTTATATAGAGTATAGAATACATAATGAATATACTGTGTGTATTTATATATTTATGTATACTGTACATACAGTGGACCTTTAAATAATTATAATTATATTATAAATACATCATAATATTTTAATTTATACAATACAGTATGCTTTTTTGCATAATGTGATTTTCATTTTGTGACCATTAATTTAAACTGAACACACTTATATTACATTCACATTATGCTCGCCTGTCTCACCGAGCAGATAAGGCCAATGACCACCACCACTTTGTTTTCTCTACAATCGTAATGACACTCCCACAATCCTCCCACATGCACCCATTCTATCCACATCCCCACCCACTCACAACCAACCCACTGTCCTGTAATGACCATAAAAGAACTGAAAGAGGAATTGAGAAGTAGCAGCAAACTAATAACAGACATCAGGGCTGAAGGAGATCAACTGAAATTAGAGAACCAAGGCAGGGAAGTGAGTGTTAATGAGCTGAAGAAAAAGTTAAAGGTAGTAGTATAGGAAGGTAAAAATGCAAAGGATTCGGCTAGAGAAGCAACAGAACGATTACCAAAAAGTGGAGAAAGCGATGAAACAATGAGGGTCACGTGCCAAAAGAACTTTTCCAGAAGTAGCCAAAAAAAATAGAGGCAAGGCAAATAGTAAAAGAGGCTATCAGATCAAAGCAGGTAGTGTATTACAATAAACAATAATTAGAAAGTGAGGCTATCAATTATTATAAACAATCTGACCAGAACCAGAGGAAGCCATATGACAAGGAGAAGATGGAGACTGGGAAGAGTTAAAGGGATCCTAGACAAAGTGTAGGCAACCCAAAAAATATAAAACTTTTTAGGATAGGGAGGGACAACAAAGACCAGTGTGGGATTACCTTCCAAAGAAGTCTTTAACGGAAGTATATATTGGCAAAGAGAAGAGAAGATTATGGGATAGGGGGAAGATACACCCAGGTGGTCATTGTTCAGGACATGAGTAAGGAAGCTAAGAGAAATAGAAAGAGGGAGAGGAAATGGAGTTGGGAGGGAACACATTCTCCCAAGTGCTTCAATAGGAGACTGAAATAGAAGGGAGGTTCCAGAGCAGAAAGATAATCAGTCGCAACAAGAAATTGGGCCTAATCACACTGGTGAGGAAAGAGCCCAGAGGAACAAGTGCAAGTCTAGACCAATACAGTACTCACAGATGCCATCCTCAGAAATGAGACTAGACTAGGGAAGGAAGAGTAGCCCTACTAATACAAGAACATCAGAGCTTTGAAAAGATAGATATCTCAGAGATAATCAACCAGAAGGATTTTATACTAGGTAAAATAATTGTGAGGACCAAGAAGAGAGTGTTAGGTGTTATTTACAACCCTCTATTAATTACAGGAAGGTCAAGGGAGGAATATGATAAATGAATTGAAACATGCTAGAATAGAAAAGGCAGCCATAGTGGTAAGGAGAACCGGAGCAAAGATCCTAATACTGGGGGATTTTAACTACAGGGAAATAGACTAGTTAACAAAGGATCCTCATGGAGTGATATTTGTGGACACTACAGATAGATTTCCTATGGCAGCTTATCATGGAGCCGTCCAAATGAAAGAGGTGGTGATCGACCACCTACCCTAGACCTAGTGTTGACCCAAAATGAAGAAAATATAGAGAACTTAAAATTCGAGGTACCATTAGGAGCCAGTGACCACTGCATTATTGTGTTTGATTACATTGTAGAACAAAAAGAGTGGGAAAAAGGGCAAAGAGCAAGAGAATATGGAAGAGGGGACTACAGGATTGTTAAGTATTATCTGTAGGAGGTTCAATAGGAGATTGAAATGGAAGGGAAGTCAGTAAATGAGATGATGGAACCCATAACACAGAAATGTAAAGAAGTAACAACAGTTCATATATCTCAGGAGGGAAATGGACAAAATGAGAACAGCAAACCCATGCTTGAAAAATGTAAGAAGGAAAAGAAGACAAAAAACCAGCGTTGAATATAATGAAACGCCATTTTCTGGGCGAGACCCAGAGGTTTCACCTAGGAAAGCTCCAAGGACTCCCGCAGACCCTGAAGCTATCGGGCTAATGTGCGATAGACCCGAGCATTAGCCTATGGAGTTCAACCTACAGGGAACCACGAGCGTAGGCCATATACAGTGGAACCTCGAATAACGAATTTAATCTGTTCCAGCGCCACGATCATCATGTGAAATGGATGTCATACAACACGAATGTCCCCATTGACAATAATGGAAATCAAATTAATCCGTTCTACCATCGAAAAACATCAATATGATATTCGATGTTTTAAATAATGGAGCAGCCTACTTTACATACACTGAACAAACCTTTATGACATTTTTCTTTCTTCAAATTTGTTCAATAATTTTTTTTCATTTGTCTTATAGCAAAAGGTTCGTTTGGTGTTCAGCAGGTAGGCTGCTCCATGTTTCTTAAATAAAAAAAAATTGAAAAACAACAAATGTCAAAAAGGTTCGTTCAATGGTCGGCACTTAGGCTGCTCCATGTTTCTTAAATAAAAAAAAATAAATTAAAAAAAACAGTTGTAACAATTTGGAAAACCGACAAATGCCATAAAGGTTCATTCAGTGTTTGTCGGGTAGACTGCTCCATAATACAGTAGCAATCTTTCTTTGTTTCAAATGTGTTCCATTTGTTTTGTATTTTTTCATTTATGTCTCGATAATGGAGCGATAATCTCCTTCAAGAGAGATTTGGCCTGCTCTTTCCTATCGTCATGTTACTTGAGTACATCTTCAACCTCTAGATACTACAAGCAAGTGTAGTACATACTTAGTCAAATACGTTTTGCCAGGCGCAAACGAATCACACTCGCTCTCCATCTCCCCCCTCCCTCGTCGCCGATCACCAAACTAGCATTTCCAGCCTGCCAGCTTCTGATTGGTGAATCGATGTCTGCACCACTGCACTTATGCACCTCAGCGCCATCTACCTAGCCGATGTCTGGGCCTGCACCAGCCATTGAAGTTAGAATATTCTGTGCTCTCAAGCTGAAACAACCATCTGATATACGCTCTGTCAATTAGTGGATGTTCTCAGCCAGCGCTTTATTCTCAGCACCTGTTAATTTCATTTTGTCTTTATCCATTTTAGAGTAACGTCACCACTACAGTATATTATTTTATGTTATTTTTTTAATCTTGTGAGTTTGCACTGTACATAGCCAAGGAATTGTCTTATTTATAATTTGTTTTAAATTTAATTAAAGTTTCATTGTTCATACTATTTGTTTTGCTTGTTTTGCCTTACTTTGCCACAGGACACAACAGCTATGCAGTCATCTTTTTTTTTTTAAATGTGATAGGCATTGACACCAGCCACTGGGAGGACTGCCAAACACCTACACTTCTTTTTTCCATTACAAAATATAAATATATATATATATATATATATATATATATATATATATATATATATATATATATATATTTATATATATATATATATATATGTCGTACCTAGTAGCCAGAACTCACTTTTTGTCCTACTATTCAAGGCCCGATTTGCCTAATAAGCCAAGTCTTCCTGAATTAATATATTTTTTCTAATTTTTTTCTAATGAAATGATAAAGCTACCCATTTCATTATGTATGAGGTCAATTTTTTTTTATTGGAGTTAAAATTAACGTAGATATATGACCGAACCTAACCAACCCTACCTAACCTAACCTAACCTATCTTTATAGGTTAGGTTTGGTTAGGTAGCCGAAAAAGTTAGGTTAGGTTAGGTTAGGTAGGTTAGGTAGTCGAAAAACAATTAATTCATGAAAACTTGGCTTATTAGGCAAATCGGGCCTTGAATAGTAGGCCAAAAAGTGAGTTCTGGCTACTAGGTACGACATATATATATATATATATATATATATATATATATATATATATATATATATGCGAACAAGCCTGAATGGTCCCCAGGACATATGCAACTGAAAACTCACACCCCAGAAGTGACTCGAACCCATACTCCCAGAAGCAACGCATCTGGTATGTACAAGACGCCTTAATCCACTTGACCATCACGACCGGACATAATGAGGTGATAGCCGAGGCTATTTGAACCACCCCACCGCCGGCACTCGGATAGTTATCTTGGGCATAGCATTTTACCAAATCACCTCATTCTTTGGGGCAACACGTGAGGAACACAAATGCGAACAAGCCTGAATGGTCCCCAGGACATATGCAACTGAAAACTCACACCCCAGAAGTGACTCGAACCCATACTCCCAGAAGCAACGCATCTGGTATGTACAAGACGCCTTAATCCACTTGACCATCACGACCGGACATAATGAGGTGATAGCCGAGGCTATTTGAACCACCCCACCGCCGGCACTCGGATAGTTATCTTGGGCATAGCATTTTACCAAATCACCTCATTCTTTGGGGCAACACGTGAGGAACACAAATGCGAACAAGCCTGAATGGTCCCCAGGACATATGCAACTGAAAACTCACACCCCAGAAGTGACTCGAACCCATACTCCCAGAAGCAACGCATCTGGTATGTACAAGACGCCTTAATCCACTTGACCATCACGACCGGACATAATGAGGTGATAGCCGAGGCTATTTGAACCACCCCACCGCCGGCACTCGGATAGTTATCTTGGGCATAGCATTTTACCAAATCACCTCATTCTTTGGGGCAACACGTGAGGAACACAAATGCGAACAAGCCTGAATGGTCCCCAGGACATATGCAACTGAAAACTCACACCCCAGAAGTGACTCGAACCCATACTCCCAGAAGCAACGCATCTGGTATGTACAAGACGCCTTAATCCACTTGACCATCACGACCGGACATAATGAGGTGATAGCCGAGGCTATTTGAACCACCCCACCGCCGGCACTCGGATAGTTATCTTGGGCATAGCATTTTACCAAATCACCTCATTCTTTGGGGCAACACGTGAGGAACACAAATGCGAACAAGCCTGAATGGTCCCCAGGACATATGCAACTGAAAACTCACACCCCAGAAGTGACTCGAACCCATACTCCCAGAAGCAACGCATCTGGTATGTACAAGACGCCTTAATCCACTTGACCATCACGACCGGACATAATGAGGTGATAGCCGAGGCTATTTGAACCACCCCACCGCCGGCACTCGGATAGTTATCTTGGGCATAGCATTTTACCAAATCACCTCATTCTTTGGGGCAACACGTGAGGAACACAAATGCGAACAAGCCTGAATGGTCCCCAGGACATATGCAACTGAAAACTCACACCCCAGAAGTGACTCGAACCCATACTCCCAGAAGCAACGCATCTGGTATGTACAAGACGCCTTAATCCACTTGACCATCACGACCGGACATAATGAGGTGATAGCCGAGGCTATTTGAACCACCCCACCGCCGGCACTCGGATAGTTATCTTGGGCATAGCATTTTACCAAATCACCTCATTCTTTGGGGCAACACGTGAGGAACACAAATGCGAACAAGCCTGAATGGTCCCCAGGACATATGCAACTGAAAACTCACACCCCAGAAGTGACTCGAACCCATACTCCCAGAAGCAACGCATCTGGTATGTACAAGACGCCTTAATCCACTTGACCATCACGACCGGACATAATGAGGTGATAGCCGAGGCTATTTGAACCACCCCACCGCCGGCACTCGGATAGTTATCTTGGGCATAGCATTTTACCAAATCACCTCATTCTTTGGGGCAACACGTGAGGAACACAAATGCGAACAAGCCTGAATGGTCCCCAGGACATATGCAACTGAAAACTCACACCCCAGAAGTGACTCGAACCCATACTCCCAGAAGCAACGCATCTGGTATGTACAAGACGCCTTAATCCACTTGACCATCACGACCGGACATAATGAGGTGATAGCCGAGGCTATTTGAACCACCCCACCGCCGGCACTCGGATAGTTATCTTGGGCATAGCATTTTACCAAATCACCTCATTCTTTGGGGCAACACGTGAGGAACACAAATGCGAACAAGCCTGAATGGTCCCCAGGACATATGCAACTGAAAACTCACACCCCAGAAGTGACTCGAACCCATACTCCCAGAAGCAACGCATCTGGTATGTACAAGACGCCTTAATCCACTTGACCATCACGACCGGACATAATGAGGTGATAGCCGAGGCTATTTGAACCACCCCACCGCCGGCACTCGGATAGTTATCTTGGGCATAGCATTTTACCAAATCACCTCATTCTTTGGGGCAACACGTGAGGAACACAAATGCGAACAAGCCTGAATGGTCCCCAGGACATATGCAACTGAAAACTCACACCCCAGAAGTGACTCGAACCCATACTCCCAGAAGCAACGCATCTGGTATGTACAAGACGCCTTAATCCACTTGACCATCACGACCGGACATAATGAGGTGATACACTTCTGGGGTGTGAGTTTTCAGTTGCATATGTCCTGGGGACCATTCAGGCTTGTTCGCATTTGTGTTCCTCACGTGTTGCCCCAAAGAATGAGGTGATTTGGTAAAATGCTATGCCCAAGATAACTATCCGAGTGCCGGCGGTGGGGTGGTTCAAATAGCCTCGGCTATCACCTCATTATGTCCGGTCGTGATGGTCAAGTGGATTAAGGCGTCTTGTACATACCAGATGCGTTGCTTCTGGGAGTATGGGTTCGAGTAATGAGGTGATACACTTCTGGGGTGTGAGTTTTCAGTTGCATATGTCCTGGGGACCATTCAGGCTTGTTCGCATTTGTGTTCCTCACGTGTTGCCCCAAAGAATGAGGTGATTTGGTAAAATGCTATGCCCAAGATAACTATCCGAGTGCCGGCGGTGGGGTGGTTCAAATAGCCTCGGCTATCACCTCATTATGTCCGGTCGTGATGGTCAAGTGGATTAAGGCGTCTTGTACATACCAGATGCGTTGCTTCTGGGAGTATGGGTTCGAGTCACTTCTGGGGTGTGAGTTTTCAGTTGCATATGTCCTGGGGACCATTCAGGCTTGTTCGCATTTGTGTTCCTCACGTGTTGCCCCAAAGAATGAGGTGATTTGGTAAAATGCTATGCCCAAGATAACTATCCGAGTGCCGGCGGTGGGGTGGTTCAAATAGCCTCGGCTATCACCTCATTATGTCCGGTCGTGATGGTCAAGTGGATTAAGGCGTCTTGTACATACCAGATGCGTTGCTTCTGGGAGTATGGGTTCGAGTCACTTCTGGGGTGTGAGTTTTCAGTTGCATATGTCCTGGGGACCATTCAGGCTTGTTCGCATTTGTGTTCCTCACGTGTTGCCCCAAAGAATGAGGTGATTTGGTAAAATGCTATGCCCAAGATAACTATCCGAGTGCCGGCGGTGGGGTGGTTCAAATAGCCTCGGCTATCACCTCATTATGTCCGGTCGTGATGGTCAAGTGGATTAAGGCGTCTTGTACATACCAGATGCGTTGCTTCTGGGAGTATGGGTTCGAGTCACTTCTGGGGTGTGAGTTTTCAGTTGCATATGTCCTGGGGACCATTCAGGCTTGTTCGCATTTGTGTTCCTCACGTGTTGCCCCAAAGAATGAGGTGATTTGGTAAAATGCTATGCCCAAGATAACTATCCGAGTGCCGGCGGTGGGGTGGTTCAAATAGCCTCGGCTATCACCTCATTATGTCCGGTCGTGATGGTCAAGTGGATTAAGGCGTCTTGTACATACCAGATGCGTTGCTTCTGGGAGTATGGGTTCGAGTCACTTCTGGGGTGTGAGTTTTCAGTTGCATATGTCCTGGGGACCATTCAGGCTTGTTCGCATTTGTGTTCCTCACGTGTTGCCCCAAAGAATGAGGTGATTTGGTAAAATGCTATGCCCAAGATAACTATCCGAGTGCCGGCGGTGGGGTGGTTCAAATAGCCTCGGCTATCACCTCATTATGTCCGGTCGTGATGGTCAAGTGGATTAAGGCGTCTTGTACATACCAGATGCGTTGCTTCTGGGAGTATGGGTTCGAGTCACTTCTGGGGTGTGAGTTTTCAGATATATATATATATATATATATATATATATATATATATATATATAAAATTAAGTTAATTAAAAGTTAATAAAGTTAATAATTAATTAAGTTAATAAAGTTAAAATCAATTAAAATTAATATATACTTAAAATTAAGTATAAAAATATAAATTTTTCATATCATAAGTGATATTTAATTAGTTTATATACTGTAAGAGTGTGTGTGTGTGTGTCTACATCTACATCTACATCCATACATACATACATACATACATATATATATATATATATATATATATATATATATATATATATATATATGTATGTATATATATATATATATATATATATATATATATATATATATATATATATATATATATATATATATATATATATATACAGACACACACACTCTTACAGTATATAAACTAATTAAATATCACTTATGATATGAAAAAATTATATTTTTATACTTAATTTTAAGTGAACAAACCTGTGCTAAACGCTTCAATTCATCAATTTGCTCTCGAAGCTGACAGATACGTGAGCGAACCAAAGATCCAATATCATCCAGTTCAGCCTGAGATCCACTATGGTCACGTATTTCCTGTTAAGTAAAAATGCTCACGATATGATGTGCTTTTTTGTGATATGTAAGTTATTAAGCAAATAATGTATCATATGGAAAATTAACAGTTTTGAGTGAATACTTATTTTAAAAAACCAGCATTGAATGTAATGAAACACCATTTTCTGGGTGAGACCCAGAGGATCCCCAGAGCTATACCAGGCTGATGTGTATATATCAGACCATGGCAACATTCAATCGATGGAGTTCTTAGCCTACCGGGGACCACGAGCCAGAACCTGCTCTCAGAGAGGCACGAGGAGCAATGACCTATAGACACCCCCATGTAATTGGCAGCAGTCTATGTCTGCCATCTACCAGGTCAAGCACCCAGAAAGCTAAGAATCCCAAAATAAGCTACAGCTGGTTAAAAATTGCAAACAAAGCCAAACGAGCAGGCAAAACTTCCCAATCAGAAACAAACAATCTGTAATGTAATACAATAAGTAATGTATTACTAGTGTAAAGTTTGGAGTTTTCATCAGTAAAGTACCCCTATAGTCCACTAGGCAGTTGAAATGACATTCATAAGGATGTGATCATACTTATTCTGCACATGTGAAAGTGAAGAACATGATCAGATTATACTGCATAATATTGTTTAGCTAGGAAGATCAGATTATCAGCTTGGAACACAGCTCTTTTTCCTAATTTAAGCTCAATGAAGAGTAATGCAAATTAGTAAAAATTAAATAGCTTGAGAAAAGCAGCATCAGAGTACAGTAATAAAGTGAAATTACAATGAGGAAATAGATTAAGGAAATTAATGCAAAGAAATACCTGTGATGCATTATGAATTTTAATAAATGGGTTAACATTGTGTGGGATATGCAAATTATCAGCCTGAATAGGAACAAATTATAACACTTATATGGACGAGATGAAAAATATCCCAGGGAAAAGCTATGTCATAATACATTATGTTTGCACATCTCAGGAGACCGACCTGTATAAGACTCTTCACTGTCACATCATACTTCACTATATCCTGCTTCACGACATTGACATACATTTGGTCATCTTGAGGCATTGTGCCTGAAAATGGTGTTTCTTCACTCTGGAAGAATAAATAATACATTCAACGTTATTAGTATCAAAGATTTAATTAATATATATTATTGAGAATACTGTAATGCTAAACCTGGCAGCATTTAACTCGCATCCTTCAGTCACAAGATTCAATAAATATTGCAGATAAAGTGGCTAATGTAAACCCTGCAATTGTGGCTATCATCAAAATTGTCACCCAGATGTCAACAAAATCAATAAATAATCAATAAACTTAGGGTCTTGTAGTACAGCTAGCTTTGTTCTCGACTCACAATCGAGGATCATGGGTTCAATTCCCAGGAGATACAGAAATTGTTCGGCATATTTCCCTTCACCAAATGTTTCTGTTCACCCAACAGGAAATAGGTACCTAGAAGTTAGGCAACTGTTGTATTTATTTAGAGTTGCATCCCAGGAAAGTAAGAGGTTCAACTTTGGAGGACCTCAATACACGTTTAAAGTATATATTACATGCATATATTCATTAATTAATTAAATACATAGGCTTCCTGTCCTTAGCAAAACAAACAAATTAAAAAATAAAAATTCATTGTTTAACTCTTTATAAAATGATAAAAATACACAGAAAATCATATGTACCTTTATTGTGGCCTGGACAGTGGTCAATACAGTAGTTCTGGCATTTGTTACATTACATTGTGATGGGAGGAGCCACAACCAAACAAAACAACATTTTGTTGTTCACTCAAAAGCAAGTAATCTACATGTAAATGTATACAGTTAAGATAAAGTATTTATGCTGCCCGGATATGTGCAGTCGTCATCAAATGTTACCTATTGTTGGTGACAGGATGCCTTTATTTAGGTTTAACAAGGTTTCCCTTGGCCAACTACTGACCTCCATCAAGATGCAACCCATACCAATTGTTTAACGTCTGGGTGTACCTATTTAGAGCTAGATGAACAGACGAAAGAAACATGCTTACACACAATCTATGTACTGTACCATCTATGACATTATGCCCTAGAATTGAACCCACTACTCTCAATTGTGAGCTGACAACATATACCACTGTGCAACAGGACTCCTTTTTGAGACCAGGAGCTGATGTCCAACTCAAAATTTATATTGTAGCCTCCCATGACTGTTGGATAATCATAATGCTAGAAAATATCCATCTAGATAATGCTAGATGAATAATTTGTGCTAGATAATCAACACATGATATTAATTGCACTTTGATGGTCAAGTAAGACTGAGTAGCTCAATGATTCTTCAAGATTATATTGTATGAAGTGATCCAGACCTATAAACAAATGGAAGAATCTGCACAAATGCCATAACCTTTAACTCAATCATCTGTGGCTGCTTAGGATCTTTGTTGATATGCCTAAAAAAATTTGAATAAAGTGCAATATTTACATTACGTTATATTACTTTACTAGGCTTAGGTGATGGAATTTCATCAAGCTTTGGTACCTTTTACCAAGCTGGGGAGATGATGGTCATTACCCGTCTCGCTGTATGTTAGGAACCAGCTCATCACCAACAATCAAACTTAACATTTTTATTTTTTACTTATTTACAAGAAGGTACAATGGATTTGAGATTACATAAGATTGGTATTTTTACATTCTTGCAAAGCCACTAGCACGCATAGCATTTTCGGCAGGTCCTTAATCTAACATATAATGTAAGATGAGAAGGTACATTGTAGCAAGGTTTTTTTTATCAACAAATAACAATAATATAAAGTGACAGGGGATTACACTGGCAAGGATATGTGCCTTAAGTACTAATATTGGGGAAGTTGGTAGTACAAGACACAGTGTCAGTTTGAAGCACAAGGTAGGAAACTATGAGGATGAAATGAGGTACTTTTTGGTTTTACTTTTGAACAGGTTGGATAATTTTTGTTAATTCATCAGGGAGTGAGTTCCAAACACTGGGTCCTTTTATTTGCATGGAGTGTTTGCACAGATTTAGTTTGACTGGGGATATCAAAGAGATATTTATTTCTGGTGTGGTGCTCATGGGTTCTATTACACCTATCAAGGAAAAGTAACAGATCAAGATTAGCCTTTAGGAACACAGTTTTGTACATGTAAATATCACATGAGAATGTGTGGAGTGAATTTATGTTTAGCATGTTAAGGATCTTAAACAGAGGGGCTGTGTGTTGTCTGAAGTGATTGGTTTTAAGCAATTGAATTATGGATATAATGTCTATCGTGCTGACTGGTAAAAGAAGTAGAGTTAGGATAGCTGCCGGTGAGATACGTAGTAACATGTGTCTGGGCCGCTGCAATTTTTCTGGCAAGGTTAGCAGTAAATGATCAAAATAAGGAAGGTAGGAATAATCTGGAGAAAGTGCCAAGCCATTACGACTATATAGCACTGGGAAGGGGTCAGGATAAGGATTTGGGTTGGGATGGGGGGGGGGGTAGGGGGGAGGAATGGTACCCAACCACTTGGATGGTCGGGGATTTAACGCCGACCTGCATGAAGTGAGACGTATCGCTCTACCGTCCAGCCCAAGTGGTTGGACAAAGAAGCTATTAAATTCAGTTGCAATATCTAAGAGTGTTATAACCATCTTTGGAGAGTTTTATCTGTCTGTTATGTGATTGTTGTTTAGACCCTAGGGACCAGATTCACGAAGCAGTTACGCAAGTACTTACGAACGTGTACATCTTTCCTCAATCTTTGACAGCTTTGGTTACATTTATTAAACAGTTTACAAGCATGAAAACTTGCCAATCAGACACACTTACCTGACACCTGAGACACTCTCCTGACACACTTACCTGACTTCTTGATAGTAGGTGCAGTTTGCATGAAGTGTTTGTCCTCCCGATGACTGCTACACTCGCCTGACAACTGACAGATCCTCCAGCATCAGCCTGGCTCAGGGACGGTCTCTATAAATGTTGTTGACGCCCGCCTCTATATTTCACATGTGAAAGGATTATTTACGAGCGTTAAAATGCCACAGTATTTATGGGTGTTAAAATGCGCACTCAAAAGTTAAAATATTTCCCCGAGCAATAAATGTAAGGCTCTGCAAGGAGCCTGAGCTAAACTGAGTTACCAACATTTTTTAAAGGTGTCTTATTTATTTATTTATTTATTTATTTATATATATAAAAGAAGATACATTGGGATTGTGAGGATACATAGCATAGTAATTACAGCCTTGTAAAGACTGTATTATAAATATTATAAATAAAGATTTATTATAAATATTGCGATCACTTTCACCTAATTGTGCTTGCAGGAATTGGTCTTCAGCACTTTTGTTTAGCATATAAACTTTCAAATCAGCTGAAATGGTTCGCCTATTGATGTTTACCCATTGCTGTCGACGGGAGGGAGGGAGGGAATTATCAGAGGGAAAGCGCCAAGCCATTACGACTATATAGCACTGGGAAGGGGTCAGGATAAGGATTTGGGATGGGACGGGAGGAAAGGAATGGTCCTCAACCACTTGGACGGTCGGGGGATTGAACACTGACCTGCATGAAGCGAGACCGTCACTCTACCGTCCAGCCCAAGTGGTTGGGACATTAAACCTATTATAATTAGCCTTATTTTTTTATTTGTACAAGAGTTCTTACATTCTTGTACAGCCACTATAGCATGCTTAGCGTTTCGGGCAAGTTCTTAATCCTGTTCCCCGGAATACGACCCGCCAGATTGTTTAACAACCACCGGGATTCACGAAACAGTTATGCTAGTACTTACTAGCGGGTACCCATTTTACTGTTAGGTAAACAAAGGCTACAGTTAAGGATTTGTGCCCAGTAAATCCTCCCAGCCTGGATACGAACCCAGGACAAAGCGCTCGCGAAACGCCAGGCGAGTGTCTTACCACTATGATTGATTGATGAAGATTAAGCCACCCAAAAGGTGGCACGGGCATGAATAGCCCGTAAGTGGTGGCCCTTTGGAGCCATTACCAGTATCATTAGCTCTGCCACGGGGACTACTTACATATGTCCCCCTATACATAGGCCTACTATTTTGACATTTCCCAGGATGCAACATGCATCAGTTACCTAATTCCTGGGTATCTATTTCCTGCTAAAGGAAACGTTGTCCAACAATCTTGCTGTCCTGCCGTGGGATTGGAAAAAAAACGAAACCTTTTCGGCTACGACCCGCCCTTTTTTCTAATCTATGACGCTGTTTTCGTGCTAAATACCCATCAGTTTACACTACATTATTGGTGTAAACAATGTGTCCTTATAACACACCGTCTGCAGTTAAGACATTAACTGCTCTAACAATGGTAACATAAGTTTGATAAACTCTCCCAGAGATGGCAGCACGCGAGGGTGATGTCTGGCAGCGACGGTGTGATGGTCGTGTGGCCGCACTTTCTCTCTCTAACAATATTATGATTTTATCTGTTGTCAGCGCTGCTTGGCCTCGACGTCTGAGAGAGAGAGGGTGAGATAACTCTTGTACGCCAAGATGTGCGCCCAGAAATTCAGTTTATCCTTCTCGAAGACAATAGAGAAGAAGTCCCTGCAGCCGTCTGCCATCAGGAACGACGCCCCCGCCGAGATCAAGGAGAGAACCGAGACTCTCGAGTCCATCGAGGAAAATGTCTTGAAAACGTTGGTATATTTTATTTTTTATTTTATTTATTTATTTATATACAAGAAGGTACATTGGGTTTGTGAGAATACATAGCATAGTATTTATAATCTTGTAAAGTCACTCGTACGCGCAGCGTTTCGGGCAGGTCCTTAATCTAACAGATAATTTGAAGTAGGTAAATTCTACCAGAATTAATAAAATAACAAATACATTGCAAGAACAAAAATGAGATGAGAGAGATTAGTAAGTATATTAAAGCACATTGGTATATTAAAGCTGTTGCCTTTGCCTACTAAAGCCTGTTGTTGCCTACTAAAGCAAGTTATTGTTGCCTGAGTACCTTGAGAGGCTATTGTCACATCGTAGACAGGTCCAATTGCTACAACTACTAGGTTTGGCTGGCTTGGGTTGGATAAGGTTATGTTGCTGATTTAAGGGGTAAAGTAATGAAGGGTTTAATATTTGTTGGTAAACCAACTTGGTCATTTCTCTCTAAGCCAGAGGAATTTCAGGTCACTGAACATTACTGAGCAGTATATATATATATATATAAGTTTAATATATATATATATATATATATATACTCTGAGCCGTACTTGGAAATGTCTACTGTTAAGTCCACTTCGGGTTCACCGTAGCCTGTGCTACTTGGAACTTTTGTTCTGTGTAGCTGAGTCTAAAACATCAACGTCTACTGAAAATAATGTATAAAATTTGTTTAAAAATATTTTATCTTTTAAGATCAATGTATTTCTACATGCTAAGTACAATAGTGTTAATACATGCACCACACGTTTGCAGTGCTTCAACATCACCACTGAAAAATTATTGTTACTGCATCATGATGCCAGCTTACAAGTGTTAAAATTTCTTTTTTTATGGTTAATTTTCAGAGATGGCAAGACAGAGGAGACAGAATTGGTCATTCCACTGATGCAAGTCAATCGAGCAGCTGTTTACCAAAAGTTGGTAGAAAAGCTCAAAGCATCCAAGAGCAATGAGGAAAACAATGAAGAGGTAATGAACACAGCAACTGAGGAAGATAAAACCAAGAAAGAGCCCAGAGTCTTAACTTTGGATGAACAAGCTGAAGCTGCATTGTTGGAAGGTTGGTTTTATGAGCAGACTGAAGGGATTAGGTTATGTGGCAAAGGGAGCACAAATGGAAACTGAACACTCAGTGAGTCAGAGAAATATAGGAAGTATTTCTTCTGTAAAAAGAAATCTCTTCACTGTGAGGGTGGAAAGCACTAGTAGAGAAAGCAGATTCACTACAATTGATTGTTTTTTCTTAATCCTTGGAATGTATATGGTGTGTGTGTGTTCGTGTGATTTCTCATACATGCACACACACCATCCACATCAGGAAACTTATGGCAAGAACATCAAAATTAACCCTAAGATAATTCCTTTCACTGGTGGCAAACTCTTTACATTTATTCAAATGTAAATTCACCAAAATCCTTGGAATTAGGAAGCTTTGTCATTATTGACATCAATCACAAAAAACAGCCATGACATCCACTATAGACACAAACTACAATAACATAACATCTACTGTATTAATAGTTACAACCAACACATTACAGTTACAACCACAGGCCCCACTACCTCCATCCTCATTATACTGTACTAGCCTATACACAATACAACTGCATGTACTCTTTATATTCCCTGTACTCTGTGTAGTAACTTGGAATTATTCCCTATACTCATTACACCATCCTGTTCATCATGCCATAGAAAGTTATGTTTGTTATATTGGTACATTTACAGAAAGCAAGAGAAGGCTTGACACTTGGAATGAGCGAGGTGCAAATGATAATTTGACCATCTTGTCTCAAGTAGAAGAGAAACTTGATACATCACCAAATGACCTTGGTAAAGAATCTTCACTTGATGATTATGATCAGGTAAATTCTATATAGATTTATGTTCAGTGTCAATTATTGTTTAGAATTTGGGATAATTTCCAATATTTCCAAAGGATTATGTTATATTTAATTCAGGAAGACTTATTTATTTCTGTTTTAAACATTTTACTCTATTTCTTTATAGGTTGACGTATCTGTTTATGGAGCAGCAATTCTCAGGGGTATGGGCTGGAAGAAGTCCGAGGGTGTTGGTCGAGGGAACAAAAAGTATGCATGTTGTATGTGTACTGCATCTCTTTTTGAGGTCAAACTCCATCATGTTAGAATTCAGATACAAAAGATTAGATATGTATATAATGTTCCTTGGATTTTGTTAGTCCTGCAATACTTTAAAGAAAACAATATAAGTACAGTATAGCTAATGTAGTGACTATGTACAGTATAATATAAAGGTCAGATGCAAGCCTAACAGTTTGTGAATCTTATAAGCATATCATGACAGTTCAATTTGTGTAGTGCATTTGTCATATCACTATTAACAAGTGTAGTACTTATTCTCTTGTACTTTTTTCATTCATGTAAATATTAATGTGTAGGATAGTTTGGGTACATTTAAAATTTTCCCATCACATATTAGTTTGTGAAAAATTTGGCAGAACAAGTATCTCTAGCAATTAAATACAGTATTTCAAATAATCTTTGCAAAATCATTAAAGCTGTTGCTTTTGTTCTAGTGTTTTTTGTTGGAATTTTTCTTTGTTTTGGGTTCATCTCTAATCCCCAAGGTCCTGCTTACCTAGTAGAGAGAGCCAGATTCTGGTTCAGGAGTACAGCATGTGAATACAGTACTGACATGTACAGTATAGGCAGTAAAAATGTTGAAATATGACTGAATATTATTGGTGTAATACATTAAAAAAATTACATTTTCATTTTCAGGGTTGTAGAAATCATAAATCCATCATCAAAATCTTTTGGACTGGCTGGCAAAAAACCTGAAATTCCAATTGTTGAGGGAAAAGGAGTTACACAGGAAGAAGAGCTGACCCTTATGAAAGGATCGTATGTTTTCATTCACAGTGGTCGGCATCGTGGAACATATGGCGTGGTAAGGTTTCTATTGATCTGGAGAGGTATATCAATTCTATTTCCGTTTTTTATTACAGAACTGTATTGTGACTTCCAAGACAGAATTTAAGACAATATCAACCCAAGAAGGTTTTTATCATATAGGCACAGATCCACAATTTGACCACCTTGGGACCAACAGCAGTCAATCAAGGTGTTAAATTCAGATTAAGGGTCAATCTCTCCTGCCCCTTACAAAATGATTGAGTTATGTCCAATAATATAGCAAAAAAATATAAGTAATACTTTAAATATTTCATGTGTATCTGATTTTTGGAGACATGTGTTAGAGGAAGTTGCCAGCAGGTATTGTACTTCAATTCCTCACCCTATGCCTCATGAGAGGAGTAATTAATGCAGCTGCTGGCTACTTCCTTCCAGAGTACATGTCACCAAAAATAGGATATACACCTAATGTTTATCCACTACTATTTATGGATTCTTGCATTAATAAACATTTAGTTTCTCCCATCTTCACTTTATTTAGGATTGGATAGCATGGATAGGTTAAATTGGTATAAAGAAGGGTCATAAGCATCATAGTATTTGGCTGTTAGCCATTTGCTTTCTTGGAGTGTAGTGACAAATTCATCCTCATTTGTTACATGATACAACTATCCTATGTAATTCATAGCATGGCCTCCCCCTAAATTGTCTCCAAGCCAACAGCCAAGATCCAGCCAGAACACTGCAAAGATGCCAAGCTCTCATTAACAATCACTCCACCATGACAGGTACCTTCACAATGGTTAGAGAGGGACTAGTGCTCTCAATCCACCACCGAGAGAGGCCAGTGACACCAAAGAGTAGAATAAATCCCATAATCACTTTAAAATAATAATTGTTAACATAAGTAATGCCAATTATTGCTCTGGACTGAGGAAACTAGCTGGACTGTTTCAGAATTTATTGTTCTTCAGACTGTAAGGGTCCCTGCCTTTTTCTCGGGGCCATGCCCCTCGGGCATTATCTTTCTTTGCCTCTACTTTCCTTCCACTTTTGGATTCTGATCTATGTTACTGTGTACGTGTCTCGGATAGTAAGTCTGCTGCCAGGTAAGCACTGGGTTCTCCCTCAGTATGGTGGCCTGTCTCTGTCTTATTCCTTCGTTAAGCTACTCACATACTGTGAAAGCTCAATAATTCAGGTTTATGTAACCTGAATCTCTTGAGTAATCTGAATGAATTCGTGTTAAAGTTTTTACATTTTTACCCAAATGCTAAATCGGCTTTGAAATTTAACAAACTGAGAAATTTTACTATAATTTTTTTACTGTCCAGTAAAAAATTTGGCCAACTCAAATATCTGGCTAACTCGAACAAGGTTGAGCCCCAAATAATTCAGATTACTTAGTAGCATAGACAGTATTTTGTTTCCTTTGGGTAGTAGTCTTTGTGGACAGTTGGTTCAGGGAGCAACCAAGGTGGCCTGGGTCAGAAGCAAGATACTGAGAGAATTGGAACACTTTTCTGATCGGCTTCTATTATGCTACCTTTCCCATCTGGTGGGAATGGGTGTTGGCTAGTTTCCATAGAACAGTAGTTCAGAGCAATAATTTATATTTCTTATGGTGCTGGTTATTGCTTGCTGGTGAAAGATTTGTTTTGCACTTTGGTATCACTTCATGTAGTCTCCTTGTGATAGTTTGAAAGTGCTCTCCACTGTATTCCCTTCCCAGTCACACGGAAAAATTATTTCTGTCATAGTGGGGTAAAGGTCGATGAGTTTGGCATATTAGCAGTGTCCTGGATGGACCATGATTGTTGGTTTGGGTAGCAACAAAGGGCAGCTAAGAAAGAAGACTCAAATTCTATAGGTGCCTTATTTTTCGGCCACTTTCATTCCAATTACTCAGGATGCATGTTAAGCTCAACTTGTGAATGATGCACGCACAGTATTGCCAGACACATACTGTTATCTGGAAGCAATCAGTTCAAGAAACTTTTTGAATATCTGGCAAAATGTGATGTACTCATGTGGTACATCACATTTAACATAAAATATTAATTTATATTAACTGCAATTTTCATTGTTTTATTATATTTAGTTGTGTACTCTACTTGCTTTTGCAGGTTGAGACACTGGATGAAGATCACCTACTGGTAAAGGCAGCTGTGAGTCAAACTGTAATACGAGAAGTGGAGCTCAATGTGAGAGTTGTCTCACAAAATGAATTTAAAGACTCCTCACGTGTCATTAACAAAGACATGTATGACAAGTTCAAGGTAAGATTGGCTTTGTTTTTATTGAACATATTTGCTTTCATTGCTAGAGGAACACTTCCATACATTTTGTATGGAAGAAGTGTCTGTTTAAACGGTTCCAAAGAGTTACTGTGTCAAGAAACTGCTATGTCACGAAGCATAATATACTGTATTTTTTCTAGAAATTAATAATTGTTTTGCTTTTCAGTTTAGCTAAATATGAATTAAATTTTTCAGGAAGAGGAAGCTAAAACGAAGGAAAAGCTGAAGAAAATGGTGAAAGATTCTGATCCAAAGCCAGACAACACAACCGCACTACAGAGAGGGTTAAAGTTAGAGAAAATGGCTAAAGAGGAAATAACTCCCACTAATAAAGACAAGGTGGTAAAGAAACCCAGTCATCCATCCAAAGAAGTTGAATTGAAGATGGAGCTCAAAAGAGAAACACAAGATACAGAAAAGACAAGTAAACACAGAAATGAGAGAAAATACAGAGAATATGAAGGGAAAAAATCTAAGAATGATCCTAAACGATGTGATGAGAAATCAGAAGTGAAGCTTGGTTTAGACAGCTATGGTGAGAAATATCAGTCAGAGTACACTAAAAAATCTGTAGATAAGAATGATGTGCTCAAGAATCATTCACAAAAACACAGTAACCATTCCCAGAGTTCATATTACAATAGCAAGTCGAAAGTCGGCAAAAGAGAATATGACGATGAATATGATAGCTATAGTCAAGGATGTGTGAAAGTTCAAAAGTCACAAAGTAAGATGCCAGCTATTCCTTGGGTTCAAGAAAACCTTAGAGTTCGCTTGATAAGTAAAAGTTATAAAGGAGGAAGATACCACAAAGAAAAGGTAAGTCACTCATTAAGAATGTTGGTGTAATTTGTTATTGTCCCTCCTCTTCTCCAGGGTTTAAATTCAGTACTTGTGTGACAATCAGTTGGTTTACTTTCATTTACATGTAACACTATGGGACAGACAATTGTTGGCATCTGTCTTTAAAAGTCTTCCATTTGTTTCATAGTATTAATTAATAATCCATATTCTTATTAATTAATAAGAGTAAATATACTCATCAAATTTTTATTACATACATGTAAATACCAAAGATAAAGAATGCCTAATCACTGTTATTGTAAATTAACTCTAATGGGTAATACAATATCATACCTGCTTGATACCTAATTGATGGGGTTCTGAGAGTTGTTGTTCTCCCGAAGCTCGGCCCGAAGCCAGGCTTGACTTGTGAGAGTTTGGTCCACTAGGCTGTTGCTTGGAGCGGCCCGCAGGCCCACATACCCACCACAGCCCGGTTGGTCCGGCACCCCCTTGGAGGAAACAATCTAGTTTCCTCTTGAAGGTGTACACAGTTGTTCCGGCAATATTTCTTATGCTCGCTGGGTGTTGAACAACTGTGGACCCCTGATGTTTATACAGTGTTCTCTGATTGTGCCTATGACATCCCTGCTCTTCACTGGTTTTATTCTGCATTTTCTTCCATATCGTTCACTCCAGTACGTTCTTACTTTACTGTGTAGATTTGGTACTTTGTCCTTCAGTACGTTGTTATTTTACTGTGTAGATTTGGTACTTGGCCCTCCAGTATCTTCCACGTGTATATTATTTGCTCTCTCTCTCTCTTCTTTCTAGTGAGTACATTTGGAGAGCTTTGAGACGATCCCAATAATTTAGGTGCTTTATCGCGTCTATGCCTGCCACATATGTTCTCTGTATTCCCTCTATTTCAGCATAATTATAAAATGTTTATCTTTTGTTTTTACTATACAGTACTGTATATTCTAAATGATGTATTAATTTAACTTCTTGTCAAATTAGCAAAGTAATGCTTTGAGCCAGTCTACTTATATTTTGTTTATTTGGTTAGTAATGTTGTATGTAATGTCATTCACATTAGGTTATTGTGCAAAATGTGGAAACTGCTGAAAGCTGTGAATGCATAACTGAAGAAGGGAAAATGTTGAGACAAGTCCACCCTGCTTGGCTGGAAACTGTCATACCCAAAGTTCATCCCCAGATCGTTATGGTTGTGAAGGGACCGCAGAAAGGACAGGTAATATGTAAATTTTTTTTAATGAAGTAACTGTTGGGTAAATGTAAGATAATGGTTAATACTGCTTATTTTCTGGTGTTACCCTTGTATATTTAGGATACAGTAAGTTGTGTTTGATATATATTTATTTTCCTCTCCATATTCTTCACTCACTGTGGTGCTTTCACTGCACAACTGTAATATTTGTTCCCCCTGCTTTGTTTATTTACTCGTGCCCAATTTATTGCTCAACCTCTTTAATATTGTGGTGAAGGCAGGCATTAATGCAGTGACTGACTGCATTAATGTATAGTAATATTACTGTATAGTATTACTCTGCCGCTAAGGAGGCTATCCTCACTTGTCCCATCTCTCGTAAAGGTATCCCGTATTCCGACTCCTACCTAATAACCCTTGCCCGTTAGAAGACCAACGACCATGCCGTTACTGATAACAAGAGCACGCAGTTTGAGTAGTTTGTCCCCAATGGCCTTCCATGTACCACCATAACTGGTGGTGGGAAACTACTCTGGCGAGGTTACGTCTTGGACATACACATTTAACTCGGGCACTTAATGGAGCGCCACCCTGCTCCTTATTGTCCAAACTGGATTGTTCCTCTTATGGTCGTGCACATCCTTGTTGAATGTCTGGACTTCCAGGATGTGTGTTTCTGTTGCTTCCTGATAGTCCCTCGATAGAATTCTTAGCGATTCGGATACCTTCGATATCGTTCACCTTATGCGCTTTTGTTCTCGTATTGGCATCTTTAGTGATATTTAGCGCCCTATGAACATCTTGCACATTTGATGGCGTTACCTTTTGATAATTACTTTATCCGATAATTTCTGTCTACTCTCCATCATTGTCAAGATTAGCACTGATAATGTTGTCATTATCTTTAATAAGATACTTGTACAATATTAAAAAGTATCTCTGGGCAAATGCCTCCCTATTCTAAATTGAAAAATTAAGCAAAATAAGCAATATTTGGCTAATAATAATACACTACATAATTAATTATATATTTACTATTCCAGAAGGGCCTAATATTACAGCTACACAAAGACCAAGAGAAGGCATCTATACAGTTACTTGAAGATGAAACTGTAATAATCAAGCTACATTACGATGACATATGTGAATATGTACGACGATGATGAACATTCTCCAGACTTAAAAGACCATCTATCTTGGAGATTATATTCTCCAGCATTGTCTAACATAATACTTTATTTCATCATTTTTTTAAATATATAGTTTTAATTAAGAAAAAAAAATTAATAATCCTTGGCAAAGACTAATATTTAGAGGCCATGTATTGAATATTGCAGTGGACTGCTTATCCAAATTAGGCCTTAAGTAATGCTTTAAAGTGTACCATTTTTCCATCAGATGGTATATATGTACGCACACACTATAATCACAATAATCTATTCTTTCCTTATGTAATTTCAGAGAAACATTCATGTAGCAACTGTGACTACTTTCCTTAATTAAAAATGTACCAAAATACATGTACAGTATAGGGGACATTCATAATACAGTTATAGTAAAAGATATTTACTTTACATGTACACTTAAACATCTGATGACATTCCTCCTGAACTATTTACAAAGTTATGAAATATTCACCAGAAGTAGTTTGAGATGTTAACAAAAGATAGCTAGTTAATTTCAATTACTATACAGTACATTATTTATTAAACAAACCTCTGATTGTGTTAAATATTGAAGTTCTACACAAGATGACTAGCCAGAAATATGGCCAAAAAAGAACATTCTTACTCCATCCAGTAAAAGCGTGCACCATATCGTGCAGGACCACGAGGAGGGTCATCAGGCAGATCTAGTGGAGTATCGGGGAATACGATGGGCTCCTCTGGTTTTGGTTTAGGTCTGGAAGATAAAATCCTAAATCTTAATATAAATTCAGATTGAACTGTCCATGTTATTTACTGTACAGTACTTGATTCTTAAAAAAAAATGATAGATGAACTTTTATTTATCTGGGGCTGGTCAAATACAAAATAGCATATGCCAGTACATCCTCAGCTTTTAAAATAATAACTACTGACCATAATCAGCTACCATAGTGAAAAGTAAACACAGCTATACTGAAAAATCTTTTACAGAAGTAATGGTTCATTATTGACTGCTCAATAGACAATTTGTCATGCAAGGTCCTCGATCAATTTTCTTTCCAACAAAAACTATTAAGATACTGATATTAAAATCAGTTATTATATTTTGGGCTCTTCAGCCCATGTTAAGGTTTTATTTATGGCAAGTCAATCTTGCAGTATGGTATTGCATTTCCCCACATGACAGGCAACTTACTGAAGTTTGGTTATGACATGGTACCCATTCACCAAAAAATTGAACAGAAAAGTAGTGATATGTTCTCTAAGAGTATACTGTGCCACCTTAACCCTTCCACTATGCATATATGATTTATACTTCATGACCATATTTCTTCATCAAAAGAATAAACAAAAGCAGACAGGTTTTGTCTCTTCTTTTCAAAGTCTCAAAGACTCACTTGGATGTATGTGTTTCTCTATATGACAAGACATGCATAAACAGGTAAACTGCTATACAGTATTTACAAATGAATTGTCAATGACAAATGTTGGAAATTTGAAAATTTAAAAGCATTTAAATACAGTTCTGTATTCTACAAAATAACTTCTCCACACAATTACAACTAATTCTGTATCAAGGACAGACTCTTCACTAATAAATTAGTAAATACAGTAGTACAATACAGGTATAAAGTTAGTTATCAATAGCTGACTGACTTAATTTTAAGAAATCCAATAATATAGCTCAAGTACACTACTGTGCAATCTCGATGGCACTGTGATTAGAAAAATGTGATTAAGAGTCATATTAGAAGTTACCATTCATGCCCTAATATTTTCCCACTATTTCACGGAGTGAAATTTTAATTTCAATTATATGGCAGACAACTACCAAAAGAACCTGTCTCAAAACCTCATTTTCAAAGGAATGTGTGATAAATATTATCTCACCTTTTGGAATCTACAATCTTGGGTCTGCAGAAATAGCCAAAATCGGGACGCTCCACGTTCAAATTGTCGAGGACACACTTATCAAAGATGGCCTGAGTAGTTCGGCAACTGTGGATGCAGGATGCATCATGAATATTTTCTAAAAATAATAATATTAAGAAATATGGCTGCCTGTACAGAGTTAATACTGTATCTGAAAAATAACAAAAAAATACTGTACATGTAGACATAACAAGGGAGTTTAAAGGTGACAAGTTGGGCATTTGATTTAGTGGTTCGGTGGGTAGTGTGGCTGTGGGGTTGTCGAATAGGGATAGTGGCTGGAAGATACTGCTGTGTATTTTGTCTCGTTCTATCATTCTGATAAATATTTCCTTGGTTAGAGTGATTTAGTGTCCTCTACTCTGTGCCTTTAGGAGGGGACCATGTTTTGGCCTTTGGTCTCTCGTAGGCAAAGACTCGCAAGGGCTTACTGCAATTTGATGTGTGGAGCTATTCCAGACATCTAGATTAGATTATACCTAGATTGGCTAGCAACAGGGAACCATCTTGGATATACCAGAAAGAGGCATTTCATTACATTTAATGCCATTTTTACCAATAAAATATAGGAAATTCTACAAACAAATAACTTTCACTCTTGCACCTTCAAACAGCCAACAGCCCAGAATTGCACATCTCATGTGTACTGGCACAAGAGATCAAAGAAAAAAAAAGTATATACACAAATACTGACCGACGATACTCTAAATCTTGAGAAGACTTGTCAAGGCAGTTGGCATATTGGTTGAATTCTTCCAAGCAAGTCTTCTTAATTTTTCTAAAAAATGCCAAGGAACAAGCAGTTACATCCTTCCCTTCATTAATACACTTGCGGGGATCCTTCTCTTCTTTGCGACAGAGCATGAACTCCTGGAAACGAAAAATCTCCTAAATAAAAAAGATTACAATATTTTTAAGATTTTTTTTGTCCTATAAAATAATTTTTTTATGTCCTAAAAAAAGATGACAAAACTCATACTCCCCCTATTCAGCAAGTCTTTATAATTAAATATACAGTATTTTATTATACAGTAGTGGCAAATTTCTAGTTTTCAAATGTTACTTTACTTTTTTTTCCATACTGAAATTTCACATAGGTTTCTTGTAAAACTTCGGAGTGTGTTGGGGAAGGCAAATTTTTTACTACCCTCAAAGACATGGACAACAAAGATGGTAATAACTGAAGTAAGTGAAACATTTCTTTTTAAAAATTTTAAATAAATAACCAGGCCACTAAAACAGCTTTAGACTAGGTGATGTTTGCACCATTGAAAGCCATTAAAAAATATGCATACTTACCTCTTGCCTCTTACACAAGAGATTGTGCCTCTTACACAACCATCTGTTTACATTAAGAAATTAAAAAAAAAAGGTGCGAGTAGCACTTAAATAAAAGAGGGGGGGGGGGGGGGGGGGGAATAAATAAAGTAAAATCGTGGTTCTGTAGATTGGGATTTGACAATGTGTGTCAATGTGGAATAAAATCTAGAACAACCAGACAACTGGTTACCCCAGACAACTCTATTGTATGAAAGTCACCAATATCAAGAAATTAAAATGTCAAAATGCAAAATGAAAACCAACAATACAATTTTCTTTTTTTAAACAGGAAAAGTGGGCATTTGTCTTGGATTCAGGGTCGACTGCCATACCAGGATTGGTTGAAGACCATTGGCCTAACAACACTGCAAACCAGACATGATAGAGCTGATCTCAGAAACTTTTAAAATAATGAACAAGTTGGAGAATATTAATCCAAGTCCATTTCTTCAAAAGGTCAGATGTAACAAACAAGGAGCAACAGATTCAAGCTCAACAAGCTACAATGTAGGACAAGAAACAGGAGATGCTCTTTCACCCACAGGGTTATAAACCCATGGAACTGCCTACCTGCCAAAGCAGTAAATGCCAAAACCCTGCTACAATTTAAAATCAAATAGATAAAATCATCAGGACAAATGGGGACCTTTGATCACCTGCCAGTTCCCTACCCTTGTTGAGGTCAATAGAGAGATGGTGTCCCTTAGGTAAATTTAGATACATTTTTAAAGGAATTTCACTAGTACATATTTGCATACAGTATTTATTTACACTTACCATCCTTTCAATATTATTGCCCAACATTCCTATAATATCATAATTGACACACAGATCAATAATCCAAATAGCCAACTACAAGCTTGTCCAATTCTAATTTTGTGTTATAAATTTCACATTTGTATTTGTGTCTGTCCTGCCTTGCAGAAGACACCAGGTATGATAACAGTACTCTGCTCTATGGTGAATATGCACACAATTTATCAATGAATTTGTACACAGAAGAATTCCTTAGTACAGTATTAAGTTATAGCTTTCCTGATGATACAGAGTTACAAGTGAAGAGACGACGACATTCTCCCTTGTCATCTCTTCACTTTCTAGTGTGTGGTTTGGTCAACATTTTTCAGCCATGTTATTGTGACTAATCATCTACACACAAAATTACAATGTACTATTTCAAAAACATGGTCATACTAAAATTTTGTGTCGAGACTAAAACACCCAAAATGTTGTGTAGAAAATACAAATGTAACATGATGTGTGGATATAAAAGCTAATCGGAAATGATGTAGGTCACAAAAATTGCCTGAAAAGTTGCTTGAAAAAAGTAACAGTCTAAAAGTTATTAAAAGTTAAAAGTCAACAGTCTCCGGGGCATTATGGTAACACACTCTTGGCGTTTGGCGAGCGCTTTGTCCTGGGTTTGTATCCTGGCCTGGGGAGGATTTACTGGGCACCAACCCTTAACTGTAGCCTACGTTGACCAAACCACTAGAAAGTGAAGGGACAACGACATTTCGGTCCATCCTGGTCCATTCTCAAGTTCGACTTGAGAATGTCCAGGACAGACCGAAACGTCGTCGTCCCTTCACTTTCTAGTGTGTGTGGTTTGGTTAACATATTTCAGCTACGTTATTGTGACTCCTCGTCTGCAGCTGTAGCCTATGTTTAGCCAACAGTAAAATGGGTACCTGGTTGTTATACGATTTGGCGAGGTCGTATTCCGGGGAATATTAGGATTAAGGGCCTGCCAGAAACGCTATGCGTGCTAGTGGCTGTACAAGAATGTTAAAACTCTTGTATATAAAAAATAAATATATAAATAAATATGGAAACCTACACTTGTCTGTGCGTACGGTGGCAAAATCAGTAGCCGGGTCATTGCCGATAACGAGTGGAATAACTCACATTATTCTGAGTCTCACAGACACTACCCAGATGGAAAGCAGCGGCCTTAAGTGCAGGTGTGCTGACGTTTATCTCCTCAACCGTCAGCTCCTCCTCCGTGGGCAGATCAAAGTCCTTGGTGAACATCTTGGGGACGACGAGCACGGCTCCAGCTGATCACAACAACAACAGCCGCCGCCTCGCCACCTATGAGAAGCCGCCCCGGACAAACCCATTCTATAACTCCAAAATTAGATAAAAATTATGTAATTTTTAGTGCAAATATGTGGGGTGCATAATAAATGAACACATAATAATATTAATGCTAACTTTCCTAGAGGTCGATCTTGTTTAAAATAAATGTTACAGAGATTTGGAATAATACACTTTAATTATTTGATTACCTTTTAATTTTTGTATTTAAAATTTTGCCCCCGAGGGGTGAGTTTATTGGGCAGCGTTACTCACCCTGTGAGAGGACATACACTACCGCCAAAGCAGTATGTACAGCACTCCCCAATAGGAAGAAAACTCCCCTGGGTTGTTCATCCTGTCACTTGTACCCAGACACAGCTGGGACTTGCTTAACTGTCTCAAATGAACAGCTCCTCAAACAAGAAGATTAACATTGTCAACCCTTAAATTTTTACGTTATCTTGCGGGTGCAAAATGGGGGAATCTTTTAATAATAGTATCTATGTTTGACAAATGGTATTTTCCTAACTCAAACAATGTGGCGTTTATTATTCTACACATATTTCTAATGTCTCTCAGATGTTCACATTTCCTCAGATAGTGGTCAAGGCGGTGTCCGTCACTCTCACCACAGATTCTGCAATTCCGCTGCTCAACTATTGTTTCCATTCCGAATCTCCATGGATATTTGTAACCAAGATGGATTCTCGCTATTACTGATTCTCTCCCGCGTCCACCTCCTCTTCGTTCACAATGACTGGGATTGCCAGCAGGTTTGTTCTTCTATCTTCCTTTCCTCAGTTACCTTGTCGCGGTGATGTTGCCTGATAATACCTCTAATTTGTAGCAGAGTCTTGGGTATGAAGTATTCAATATGGTCACGTTCAGCGCCTTCAGCAGCCAGCTCTTTCATTTCCACATATCCCAACATGGGAGGGGATCCACAGAAACTTGACGACTCTTCCCTGGCTGGTTAGTACTCTCACAGCACTCTTGATTTGCCAAATATATATACTGTATATAAATTGTAGCAGGTACACCAGAAACTACAAGGACAGTATCTACTACCAAATAAACAATGCCCAATTAAAATTGCGAGCAGAGCAGAAGGGGAAATTTCTGTAGTCCAACACAGATAACATACCAAATTCTAATTGTGACACATAATAGTAAGAAAATATCTACAAATGAAGGCCTTTTTCTTTCAAATCGGCTACTATACACCTCACTGTGAACACCCTATACTACATTATTCACTAATCTCTCCAGATCTGACGCTATCTGCGGCTGCTGTTCTGCGACCCACAAGGAACTCATTTCCTCGTGGGTCAATAATTACTCAACATTCAGGCGAGGAATCACAATAACGTGGTTGAAGTATGCTGACCAAACCACACAATAGAAAGTGAAGAGACGACGACGTTTCGATCCGTCCTGGACCATTCTCAAGTCGATTGTGATCGACTTGACGATCGAAACGTCGTCGTCCCTTCACTTTCTAGTGTGTGGTTTAGTCAACATTACTGAACATAAAACACCGATTAGAACCATAACGAAATCCAACTCTGTCCATCCTTTATTTAAATCTTTAAACAAACAAGCACAAAATGCTTGGTGCTGAAACAACAGGCCAGACACAAGGCGCCAAACTGGAGAGGAAATCCTTCAAGAATCTGACAGAGAAAGTTCTGAGGGGTTGATATCACACCAAACCTGTCTCCCGAAACCCACATCAGACCGATATCATCAGCCGCGTATGATAGGTTAGTCAACACAAAACCTGCTTTCAGAAACCTGAATAAGGAATCACTGAGGACCAGGCACGGCACACACGTGTCAGGCCAATTCTGAAATATACGGCGCCAGCGTGGAGTTCTTATCTTATCAAACACAAAACTGTGCCGGAGAAGGTCCAGATTCGTGTCACCAGACGTGTTCCAGAGCTGAGAGGTACGAGTTACCAGGAAATATTATGGGAAGTAAACCTCGCGTCACTGGAAGACAGAAGAGTCAGGGGAGATATGACTATTAATTTAAATAACACTAATTCTCATGAAAACAGATACGACGAGCAATGACAGATTGTTTGGACTTGGTAGTAAAGGAGCAAGGAAGAGGACATGTGGCAACTGAGTACCCAAATGTGCCACAGTCTTCATAAATAATTTGTCTAGTGTCAGCGGAGTGAGCACAGGGAAAGACCATATATATCCCAAGCTTCGCTTCAACCTGGGTTCGTATCCTGGCCGGGGAGGATTGACCGGGCGCCAATCCTGAACTATACGCCTCTGTTCACCCAGCAGTGAATGGGTACCTGGTTGTTAAACGATTTGGCGGGTTGTATTCCAGTGAAAATTAAGAATAAGGACTTGCCCAAAACGCTATGCGTGTTAGTGGATTTATAAAAATGTAAGAACTCTTGTATACATTAATAAAATAAAATAAAAATTAAAATAAAATATGAGGCTATATTGTGGAGAAAGACTAAAAACAGTTTCAAGTGACCGTTGAAATTGAAATAAGTTTATTGAGGTAAAATACACACAGAGGGATGAGGTAGCTCAAGCTATTCTCACCCCGTTCAGTACATCGTGTTAATACATACATATACACACATCACAAACAATAAACATATTACCAAACATTCTGAGAGATAAACATATACATTTCCTAACTGGCCGTGGTACACCAGTTAGAGAGATCAAACTCAACCCCATCAAGCATAATATAGATGACAAACATTAGATAGGACTAAACACATGAGTTAGTACTCCATCATGCAACCACACTTGAGAACGAAACGGATGAATCATCTATACAAATATTTACCTGAATTTACCTGAGGGGCCACTAATACTCGTGGCCTTGACGAGGACAGGAACCCTGTGGGTTGTCAAAGGTCCCCCCATTTGCCCTCATGATCTTTTCCAGCTGTATTTACAACCCAACAGAGTTTTGACATTTACGGCTACGGCGGGTAGGCGGTTCCACGGGTTTATAACCTTATGGGTGAAAAAGCATCTCCTGTTCTCAGTCCCATGAACAACACGTGCTGAGCAGAACACGTCCCGTTTATAAAATACAACACAGGTGTGCCATCTGTGGTAGTATAACAGGACAGGCGTGCCATCTGTGGGAGTATAACAGGACAGGTGTGCCATCTGTGGTAGTATAACAGGACAGGTGTGCCATCTGTCGGAGTATAACAGGACAGGTGTGCCATCTGTGGTAGTATAACAGGACAGGTGTGCCATCTGTCGGAGTATAACAGGACAGGTGTGCCATCTGTGGGAGTATAACAGGACAGGTGTGCCATCTGTGGTAGTATAACAGGACAGGTGTGCCATCTGTGGTAGTATAACAGGACAGGTGTGCCATCTGTGGGAGTATAACAGGACAGGTGTGCCATCTGTGGTAGTATAACAGGACAGGTGTGCCATCTGTCGGAGTATAACAGGACAGGTGTGCCATCTGTGGTAGTATAACAGGACAGGTGTGCCATCTGTGGGAGTATAACAGGACAGGTGTGCCATCTGTGGGAGTATAACAGGACAGGTTTGCCATCTGTGGTAGTATAACAGGACAGGTGTGCCATCTGTGGTAGTATAACAGGACAGGTGTGCCATCTGTGGGAGTATAACAGGACAGGTGTGCCATCTGTGGGAGTATAACAGGACAGGTGTGCCATCTGTGGGAGTATAACAGGACAGGTGTGCCATCTGTGGTAGTATAACAGGACAGGTGTGCCATCTGTGGTAGTATAACAGGACAGGTGTGCCATCTGTGGGAGTATAACAGGACAGGTGTGCCATCTGTGGGAGTATAACAGGACAGGTGTGCCATCTGTGGGAGTATAACAGGACAGGTGTGCCATCTGTGGTAGTATAACAGGACAGGTGTGCCATCTGTGGGAGTATAACAGGACAGGTATGCCATCTGTGGGAGTATAACAGGACAGGTGTGCCATCTGTGGGAGTATAACAGGACAGGTGTGCCATCTGTGGTAGTATAACAGGACAGGTGTGCCATCTGTGGTAGTATAACAGGACAGGTGTGCCATCTGTGGGAGTATAACAGGACAGGTGTGCCATCTGTGGGAGTATAACAGGACAGGTGTGCCATCTGTGGGAGTATAACAGGACAGGTGTGCCATCTGTGGTAGTATAACAGGACAGGTGTGCCATCTGTGGTAGTATAACAGGACAGGTGTGCCATCTGTGGGAGTATAACAGGACAGGTGTGCCATCTGTGGTAGTATAACAGGACAGGTGTGCCATCTGTGGGAGTATAACAGGACAGGTGTGCCATCTGTGGTAGTATAACAGGACAGGTGTGCCATCTGTGGGAGTATAACAGGACAGGTGTGCCATCTGTGGGAGTATAACAGGACAGGTGTGCCATCTGTGGGAGTATAACAGTACAGGTGTGCCATCTGTGGTAGTATAACAGGACAGGTGTGCCATCTGTGGTAGTATAACAGGACAGGTGTGCCATCTGTGGGAGTATAGCAGGACAGGTGTGCCATCTGTGGGAGTATAACAGGACAGGTGTGCCATCTGTGGGAGTATAACAGGACAGGTGTGCCATCTGTGGGAGTATAACAGGACAGGTGTGCCATCTGTGGTAGTATAACACGACAGGTGTGCCATCTGTGGGAGTATAAGAGGACAGGTGTGCCATCTGTGGGAGTATAACAGGACAGGTGTGCCATCTGTGGTAGTATAACACGACAGGTGTGCCATCTGTGGGAGTATAAGAGGACAGGTGTGCCATCTGTGGTAGTATAACACGACAGGTGTGCCATCTGTGGGAGTATAACAGGACAGGTGTGCCATCTGTGGGAATATAACAGAACAGGTGTGCCATCTGTGAGAGTATAACACAACAGGTGTGCCATCTGTGGGAATATAACAGAACAGGTGTGTCATCTGTGAGAGTATAACACAACAGGTGTGCCATCTGTGGGAATATAACAGAACAGGTGTGTCATCTGTGAGAGTATAACACAACAGGTGTGCCATCTGTGGGAATATAACAGAACAGGTGTGCCATCTGTGAGAGTATAACACAACAGGTGTGCCATCTGTGGGAGTATAACACGACAGACGTATAACATTTTTATAAAAAAAAGTTTATACCGAAAATATGCCAATTACTGAAAACGGCGACGGGTCAAATTTTACCCGAACCCCCCTGCAGTTTTCCCTGTGGCACCCTTTTCTGTGCCACTGGGAAGGGTGCCATATGGAGGGGTGCCATAGGGAGGGGTGCCATGGGGAGGGGTGCCATAGGGAGGGGTGCCATAGGGAAGGGTGCCACAGGGAGGGGTGTACATGGAATGATGCCATGGTAGCTGGGTATGGGCATCGTTAAACATCACACAACATCTCTAGGTACCATATTTCATGTTGTCTAGATCAGTTCCATACATGCACATAATAAAATAAATATTTTATTTATTTAATAAAATAAACAATGTTGACCTTCGATCTATCGGTATCTACCACTATAGACCTTTGACCCTTTATTCACCTACCACTCACACTATTTTTATTTATTTTATTTATATATACAAGAGTTGTTACATTCTTGTAGAGCCACTAGTACGCGTAGCGTTTCGGGCAGGTCCCTGGAATACGATCCCCGCCGCGAAGAATCGTTGTTACAACCAAGTACACATTTTACTGTTGAGTTAAACAGAGGCTACAGTTAAGAATTTGCGCCCAATCAATCCTCCCCGGCCAGGATACGAACCCTGGACAAAGTGCTCGCGTAACGCCAGGCGAGTGTCTTAACCACTACACTAGGAAGACTGTAATTGATGATGATTGATAATTGATGATGGAGACTGATGATTGCTCACAAATTTCCTTATCATTTTCTGAATGGTCTCCTTCATATTGCATATTCTGTCCAACCACTTGGACTGGACGGTAGAGCGACGGTCTCGCTTCATGCAGGTCGGCGTTCAATTCCCGACCGTCTAAGTGGTTGGGCACTTTTTTTTCTATTGAGATATGAGGTACATCTGCATTAGTGCAGCTACCCTAGACTATATGAAGTGGAGTACAGTGTGTCAATAAAGCTAACTAGGTGATGCTAAAAAATCCCCATCACACAGGATGGTTAGTCATACAGAGGCATGTGATAAGCGGTCTGCACTGGCAGACTCCGGATGCATTTTGAGGATATCATCAACACAAGAGTGAATAAGGTAGCAGTGGTAATACAAATCCCCATCTCGCAGGATGGTTAGTCATACAGGGCCATATGTTTAATAGCCTGCACTGGCAAATTTTAGGTACACTGTGAGGATATCTTCAAGAATACGAGAGTGAATAAAGTAATTGCAAAGCTCCAGGTACCTCATGCCAACTGGTCTGAAAGGTCTAATAACTGGGCATTCAGTGATGTAGTGTGGAAGATCGTGCCGCAGTTCCTGCTCACAGAGTTTGCACCTGGAGTGCTCAGGATTGGGAGATCCGTCACCTGCATTGGCACTATTCCATTCCCCCCGTCCCATCCCAAATCCTTATCCTGACCCCCTTCCCAGTGCTATTTAGTCAAAATTCCCCTGATAATTCCCTCCCACCATGTATGTGTGTGTTTGTGTGCTCTCCTAGTTGTGCTTGCGGGGGTTGAGCTCTGGCTCTTTGGTCCCGCCTCTCAACCGTCAATCAACTGATGTACAGGTTCCTGAGCCTACTGGGCTCTATCATATCTACACTTGAAACTGTGTATTTAGTCAGCCTCCACCTGTGTGTGTGTGTGTGTGTGTGTGTGTGTGTGTGTGTGTGTGTGTGTGTGTGTGTGTGTGTGTGTGTGTGTGTGTGTGTGTGTGTGTGTGTGTGTGTGTGTGCTACACAGGTGACCATGGCCACAGGAGGGACTGGAAGAAGCCAAGATGGGGAGGGGGGGTAGGTGCCCATGAGGGGGGGTGCCACCCACCCCCGGCCCTTCCTGAGCCTTCACGTGGTGGTCAAACACCAGTAGGCAGGAATGAGCTGTGTAGCCGCCAGGCACGTGTTTGGTCGGCATGATGGCAGAGCTAAGAGCAGCCATGGTGCATCGTCAAGACCAAACTGGATCTTGCGGCTTTTTTGTGTGTGAAGGAGGGAGCCTGGGGCGGCTGTGGGCGGTTGGGGGCGGCTGGGGGTGGCTGGGGGCGGCTGGGGGCGGCTGGGGGCGGCTGGGGGGCGGTCTGGGGGTGGCTGGGGGAGGGTTTCACTCCCCGTTTCGCACGCTCCTCCTTTTCATTTTGTTTTCTGTCTTACTCCCTTTTCCTTGACCTATTTTTTCACTTATTCTCAGTCTTACTATTATCTAATTCTTAATTACCTGCTTCTCTGTCTGTCAGTCAGTCTGTCTGTCTGTCTGTCTGTCTGTCTGTCTGTCTGTCTGTCTGTCTGTCTGTCTGTCTGTCTGTCTGTCTGTCTGTCTGTCTGTCTGTCTGTCTGTCTGTCTCTCTCTCTCTCTCTCTCTCTCTCTCTCTCTCTCTCTCTCTCTCTCTCTCTCTCTCTCTCTCTCTCTCTCTCTCTCTCTCTCTCTCTCTCTCTCTCTCTCTCTCTCTCTCTCTCTCTCTCTCTCTCTCTCTCTCTCTCTCTCTCTCTCAAATGGGTCCAGTGAGCCGATCAACATTGTCGACTCACAGCCGAAACAAAACAGAGACGGTTGGGCAACTTTCCTTCTCACCTGATGCCCCCTCTTCCCCCAGTTAGGGAACTGCTGTGACTTGAATAGCCCCACTGAGACAAACAGATACTTGAGCCACAGAGGAACAAGCAGACACACAGCCACAACACCAGGTGTCCCTCACTATACGCGTCACACAACCATTATAGATAATGTTTTTTCTTTTATTTTCCCGTCAGGAAAAGATTCGTCACTTTCCGGCCGGATACACACACGGCACTTGTCTCTATAGCAACAACACGCCCACGTGTCTGCAACGTCGCCCTTCCTGTTCCATTCACCACCCACGTGTCCCTGCAGGATACACTTGTATACATACACATGACACACTATACATACACTTGCTACACACTATGTATACACTTGACAGACAATGAGCAAGGCGTGATAGAGTAGTCAGGACTATAGCATTATGGTGCTAATATTACAAGCCATCCTTGGCACTATTCACTTTACAGAGTCCGACAAAATACAAATAAAAACCAAGCTTATTTTTCTTAGGACTATTATAGTATATATATATATTTACTATGTTAGGCCTCAGATGGCGTGTATTAGCCCTAGGATGGTTAGGCTAGAAGGTTAAGTTTTCTCTGAAATATCAGTATAAAAAACTTTTCCGGTTTGTCTAAATTCAGTAGCACCAATTTGTACTTCCTAATTGTGGTTTAGGTCAATATATGGAGGGTGGTGCTCAGCGTTACTATAAGTACTACTACTACTGTTGATAGTACACATTCCCTCGGTGTTGTGTATGTTGCGCATCAATATTTACATTCTCACACTTGTTCATGTATTGTGTCCGTGTTGAGTGAAGGAGGACAATGGCTGCCCCGTGACACTGATGGAGGCGCCGGCCAGTCTCCCTCACCTGTGTCATCTCTCACTGCTTAGCGGCCTCGCGGCCTCTGGGACGAAGTTTCTGAATGCCGTTCTTATGTTGGCCAGCCTGGCATATGCCGCTGATGTTATCCTTTTGATATGTGCTGCAGGAGACAGGTCTGGCGTGATATTAACCCCCAAGTCTTTTTCTCTCTCTGACTCTCGAAGAATTTCATCTCCCAGATGATATATTGTATCTGGCCTCCTGCTCCCTACACCTGTATTCATTGCATTAAATTTGGTTGGGTTCGTATCATCCTTTGCAGATGACACAAAAATCAGTTTGAAAATTACCTCGGCTGAGGACATTGAAAAACTTCAAGCTGATATTAATAAAGTTTTCGACTGGGCATCAGAAAATAATATGATGTTTAACAGTGATAAATTCCAGGTACTCAGGTACGGTAAAAATGAGGACCTTAAACATAATACAGAGTACAAAACACAATCAAATGTACCCATAGTAGGAAAACAGCATGTAAAGGATTTGGGAATAATTATGTCTGACGACCTAACGTTTAAGGAGCATAACCAAGCAAATATTGCGACAGCCAGAAAAATGATAGGATGGATTACGAGAACTTTCAAATCCAGGGATCCCATCACAATGGTTGTACTCTTCAAGGCACTTGTGTTGTCCCGTCTTGAGTACTGTTCAGTACTCACTTCCCCCTTCAGAGCAGGAGAGATTGCTGAAATAGAGGGAATACAGAGAACATATACGGCACGCATAGACGCAATAAAGCACCTAAATTATTGGGATCGTCTCAAAGCCCTCCAAATGTACTCACTAGAAAGAAGACGAGAGAGATATCAAATAATATACACCTGGAAGATACTGGAGGGCCAAGTACCAAATCTACACAGTAAAATAACAACGTACTGGAGTGAACGACATGGAAGAAAATGTAGAATAGAACCAGTGAAGAGCAGAGGTGCCATAGGCACAATCAGAGAACACTGTATGAACATCAGAGGTCCGCGGTTGTACAACGTCCTCCCAGCAAGCATAAGAAATATTGCCGGAACAACCGTGGACATTTTCAAGAGGAAACTAGATTTATTCCTCCAAGGAGTGCCGGACCAACCGGGCTGTGGTGGGTATGTGGGCCTGCGGGCCGCTCCAAGCAACAGCCTGGTGGACCAAACTCTCACAAGTCGAGCCTGGCCTCGGGCCGGGCTTGGGGAGTAGAAGAACTCCCAGAACCCCATCAACCAGGTATCAACCAGGGTTAAACTCTAACAACCGTTTGTTCGACCATTCCTTCAGCATGTCTAGGTCTTCTTGAAGCCTCAAGCAGTTCTCCTCTGTCTTAATCCTTCTCATAATTTTGGCATTGTCAGCAAACATTGAGTTAGTTAGTTTAGTTCATTTATTATGCACCCCATACCCATCTCGTGGGCGGTAGTGGAAAGGGTTACAGAGGCACATAATGGGCTCAGGGACTGAACCCCACAATTCATTTAGCTAAGCAAGTTACAATCTTGATGAGCTAGTTACAAAATTTAATATAAGTCGTCACATCAACAATGGGTCCGAGATCGACCACAAGTACAGTTTCTAAATTAAGCAACTGACATGTGGAGAGCTAGTGTCACAATTGATATGTTTGTCCTGCACGCCGCCCCCTATCTAGTGGGCAGCAGTGGATAGGTTACAATCACTTAGTTACTACCTACAGTTAGCAAACTGGGGATATTTGGCTTAAATTTCTGTTAGCAGATCATTTTGAATGAAACAGTTACACATCGTTAGAACATTGGTTATAGAATTGTCATTAAATTCACGTATCTTTTCGCATTCCATCACATAGTGACGGAGGGTGGTCTTCCATGGCATCTAAGGCCATGTCATAGTGGTCCAGCAACTGTGACAGGCAAGAGCGCCCTGTTCTGAAACCATGTTGTCCGGGTTATGGAGATGCTGTGATTCCATGTATTTTATGATCTTACTTCTTAGCACTCTCTCAAAGATTTTAAAGATGTATGATGTTAGTGCAAATATTGAGAGAAATGAATCTATACCCTCCGGGAGATCATTTACATATATCAGAAACAAGATAGGACTGAGCACAGAGCCCTGTGGGACTCCACTGGTGACTTCACGCCAATCTGACATCTCGCCCCTCACCGTAACTCTCTGCTTCCTATTGCTTAGGTACTCCCTTATCCACTGGAGCACCTTACCAGCTACACCTGCCTGTCTCTCCAGTTTATGTACCAGCCTCTTATGAGGTACTGTGTCAAAGGCTTTCCAACAATCCAAGAAAATGCAGTCCGCCCAGCCCTCTCTTTCTTGCTTAATCTGTGTCACCTGGTCGTAGAATTCTATTAAGCCAGTCAGGCAAGATTTACCCTCCCTGAACCCATGTTGATGGGTTGTCACGAAGTCCCTTCTCTCCAGATGTGTTACTAGGTTTTTTTCTCACGATCTTCTCCATCACTTTGCATGGTATACAAGTCAAGGATACTGGCCTGTAGTTCAGTGCCTCTTGCCTGTCGCCCTTTTTGTATATTGGGACCACATTCGCCGTCTTCCATATTTCTGGTAGATCTCCCATCTCCAGTGACCTACTATACACTATGGAGAGTGGCAAGCAAAGTGACTCTGTACACTCTTTCATAGTACCCATGGCGAGATCCCGTCTGGACCAACAGCCTTTCTAACATCCAGGTCCAGCAGGTGTCTCTTGACCTCCTCTCTCGTAATTTCTAACCCTTCCAAGGCCGCCTGGTTTACTTCCCTTTCTTCTAGCACAGTGACCTCACCTTGTTCTCTTGTGAAGACCTCCTGGAACCTCTTGTTGAGTTCTTCACACACCTCTCTGTCATTCTCTGTATACCTGTCCTCGCCTGTTCTAAGTTTCCTTACCTGTTCTTTCACTGTTGTTTTCCTCCTGATGTGACTGTGGAGTAGCTTTGGTTCGGTTTTGGCTTTGCTTGCTATATCATTTTCATAAATTTTCTCTGCTTCTCTTCTCACATTAACATACTCATTCCTGGTTCTCTGGTATATCTCTCTGCTTTCTGGTGTTCTGTTATTCCGGAAGTTCCTCCACGCCCTTTTGTTCAGTTTCTTTGCTTCCATACATGCCCTATTTTACCATGGATTCTTCTTTTGCTTCTCGGATTTTTCCCCTTTGGGCCGGGATGAACCTGTTTACTGCCTCCTGACACTTTTGGGTGACATAGTCCATCATATCTTGTACAGACTTAGCTCTGAGGTCTGTGTCCCAAGGTATTTCCCTTAGGAAACTTCTCATCTCCTCATAATTCCCTCATAATTCCTTCCTCATAATTCTTTCCTCATAATTTGGTAGCCTGGTGGATAGCGCGCAGGACTCTTAATTCTGTGGCGCGGGTTCGATTCCCTCACCAGGCAGGAACAAACGGGCAAAGTTTCTTTCACCCTGAATGCTCCTGTTACCTAGCAGTAAATAGGTACCTGGGAGTTAGTCAGCTGTTTCCTGGGTGTGTGTGTGTGAAAAAAAGTAGTTAGTAAACAGTTGATTGACAGTTGAGAGGCGGGCCAAAAGAGCAAAGCTCAACCCCCGCAAACACAACTAGGTGAACACACACACACATAATTATTCTATAGAAAAACAAATCAGCTTCCTGGGCTCGTGACCTTCACGGCCATGACCTCTAACCTTTGACACAAACAATGCTGTTGACGATCTCTAATTGGGGGAACCTGGCACGTGCTTAAAGGCTGATTTCCACATAATCCTCCCCCCCCCCTCTCTCTCTCTCTCTCTCTCTCTCTCTCTCTCTCTCTCTCTCTCTCTCTCTCTCTCTCTCTCTCTCTCTCTCTGTCTCTGTCTCTCTCTCTCTCTCTCTCTCTCTCTCTCTCTCTCTCTCTCTCTCTCTCTCTCTCTCTCTCTCTCTCTCTCTCTCTCTCTCTCTCTCTCTCTCTCTCTCTCTCTCTCTCTCTCTCTCTCTCTCTTTTTTTTTTTTTTTTTTTTTTTAACTAAGACTAGGATTCATAAGGGATGCCTAATAACATACCTAGTGAAACTGCAAGCAAGAGCTGTTATCCTACCTCAGCTCATCTGAAGCCTACACCTAGAAACTCATTTATTACATAAGAGTATACTTTGAAACTAACACAATGGGAACTATCATATATTAACTTATGTAAGCTAAGTTGAAACCTACTCCTAGATGCCCATTTATTTCATGAGCCTGGTATTTTTTGCTTTAGAAGGAATAGCCTTTATTCATTAAAAAACATTAAGTAACAATCATATAAGGAACAGGATGATCTTGTAGCCAGCTGTGTGCCAGAGTCTTCATGTGAACAGTTGACCTGATCTCCCGTGTATCAATCTGTTGAGCGAACAAGTTCCAGATGCGAGTAAGTCTCGGAAGGAATGAACGCTGATGGAGTGATGTTCTTGAGAATGGCACTTCCAGCATGAGACTGTTGAAGGTTGAGAGCCTCTCTCTCTCTCTCTCTCTCTCTCTCTCTCTCTCTCTCTCTCTCTCTCTCTCTCTCTCTCTCTCTCTCTCTCTCTCTCTCTCTCTCTCTCTCTCTCTCTCTCTCTCTCTCACAGTGTGCGTGTGGTGAGCCACATAAAATGATGATGTCAGATCATTCGTATAATGAAGGATGACGTCACAGAACTGGTTCAGGTACTGAAGGCGACTTTATCCTCTTCCTCTCTTCCCACCCCACCACCACCCCATTTCTGCCCCCACCACCCCATTTCTGCCCCCACCACCCCCATTTCTGCCCCCACCACCCCATTTCTGCCCCCACCACCCCATTTCTGCCCCCACCACCCCCATTTCTGCCCCCACCTCCCCCATTTCTGCCCCCACCACCCCATTTCTGCCCCCACCACCCTATTTCTGCCCCCACCACCCCATTTCTGCCCCCACCACCCCATTTCTGCCCCCACCACCCCCATTTCTGCCCCCACCACCCCATTTCTGCCCCCACCACCCTATTTCTGCCCCCACCACCCCCATTTCTGCCCCCACCACCCCATTTCTGCCCCCACCACCCCATTTCTGCCCCCACCACCCCCATTTCTGGCCCCCACCACCCCATTTCTGCCCCCACCACCCCATTTCTGAACCCACCACCCCCATTTCTGCCCCCACCACCCCATTTCTGCCCCCACCACCCCATTTCTGCCCCCACCACCCCATTTCTGCCCCCACCACCCCATTTCTGCCCCCACCACCCCATTTCTGCCCCCACCACCCCATTTCTGCCCCCACCACCCCATTTCTGCCCCCACCACCCCCATTTCTGGCCCTCACCACCCCATTTCTGCCCCCACCACCCCATTTCTGCCCCCACCACCCCATTTCTGCCCCCACCACCCCCATTTCTGGCCCCCACCACCCCATTTCTGCCCCCACCACCCCATTTCTGCCCCACCACATATATTCTTCACCACCCTATTTGTAAACCACGGATCTATTTCTTCCCCCGTTCTCCTCTTCTCTTCCATTTTCTATTGTAACATGTAGTTTCTAGTCTATTGTCTGTCTATTAGCCTATTAGAGGCCTCCAGACTGTCTGTCAGTTCAATAGAATCCCAGGTTGTATAACTTTTAGTAGGTTAGGGTGGTACAGTGGTAGAGGTGGCGGTTAGCAGTCCGTTGGGCGCGGGTTCGAGTGAACCCAGTCCGTCTCTCCTCTCTTCTAATTCCGCTCTCCCTTTCAGGTTGTCTCCTCTTCCTATCTCCCTTCTCTCAGCTCTTCTCCCGTGGCTTATAAGGTGATATTCGTGGCCCACTTACCTGTGTGGGGCATAAACTTCACCTCTCACCTTCAGTGTGAGGGCGCCCTCACCTTCTTTTGTTTCCTCCCGCCATATCAACTTGTTTATCTCTCTCTCTCTCTCTCTCTTTCTCTCTCTCTCTCTGTTTCATAACCTCTACCTCTACCTTGCTTCCTCCCTCACAGCCTTCTCCTACGTTCCTTCCTTTCCATTGTTCAGAAACTGGTTTCTTTTGTTTGAAATATTCTTGCATTTTCCCTCTCTCTTGCTTTTGTTTTTAATGTTGCTTCTGTATACATCCTTTCTTACTATCTCTGTCTTATCTGTATGTCTATCTGGCACTGTATGTTTCTGTTTACCTGTTTCGCTGTTTCTTGTCTATCTGTCTGTCTTTCGATTCTTATACCCCCCCTCAACATTATCCCCCCCCCCTTCACAGAGTAATTGCTACACAGCAAATCAGCTCTCAGTGAGTATCTGTATGTTGTCTTGTTATAATAGCGTCAAGGCATCTATTTATGACTATTAAGGCTCATTATTAGGCAATGCTCGCATGATTGTGCACCCCTCACTCACTCACTCACTCACTCACTCACTCACTCACTCACTCACTCACTCACTCACTCACTCACTCACTCACTCACTCACTCACTCACTCACACACACACACACACACACACACACACACACACACACACACACACACACACACACACACACACACACACCGAGATATTACTCATCTTGTGAGTACCGTAGACTTAATAAGGTCAACAGCTGTGCAGCTTCCTCATCTGGATATACCAAAAATGATAAATATTATTAAATAATACACTAACATAATAATAAAACCAATAATAATAACAGCATTCCAGTTGTATATAAAGTTGCACTGTGTAAAGGTTGAAGATAAGACAACAGCTGGGAGTAATATGGCGGCCGAGGGCGCTGATGGTGGTGAGTTGTGATGACAGACATCAAGGTGGTAGAGTTAACCAGCCGGTCTGTCATCATGACCTGTCAGGTCACCCCCGTGTCAAGGCTCTCCTCCTCCCCCTCCAGGGCTCTGGCACCCGTCAGAGGTGCCTGGCACACCACCACCTGCTCCATCACACACACACACACACTTGCTACATGTTGATGGAGCGACAGGAAACGTAGGAAGGAGCAGCCAGGTGGAGTGGCCACGGGGAATGGCCAGGTGGCGTGGTCAGGTGGCCAGATGGTATGGCCAGATGGTGTAATAATTATTATAATGAAAGACAAAAGGTGAAAGGTGAATATAAACCAGGAGACAAGGTAAGAAGGGCGAAGCGGGATAGGAGAGGAGGGTAGAGGTGAAGAGAGAGAGGAGAGGGAGAGAAGGACAAGGGCGAGAAAGATGAGGGAGGAGGGAGACAATAATATATATCCCAGGGCGCCCCATGAGGCTCACGAGAGACATCTCCCGTCACGCAGGGTGCAGTCGCACCTCCACAGATCTCTAGTATCATCTCTTGATACTGGTAATGGCTTAAAAGGGCCACCACTTACGGGCTATTCATGCCCGTGCCACCGTTTGGGTGGCTTAATCTTCATCAATCAACCATGAGGCTACAGGTCCTTCACGCTCCAGGGCGACAGGCGACACTCCACAACCACCCGCCAACGTTCAAATTCAAATTCAAATTTTTATTCAGGTAAAAGTACATACATAGAAGATGAGTTACAAACATAATGTGTGGAATATAGATAGAGGTAGTACATACAATACCTAAAGTCACTAGTACGCATAGCATTCGTCTACCAGTTCATCAACACCTGAGTCTACACTTATCTGTTTATCATCTAAGGTACTCCTACACAACTGGGGGCCCACCACTGGACACCCAGAACTGTGGGGACAACTGCAGCCTGTCTGTGCTTCACGGTGGGTCTGTATAGTAATTATATACTCAAGATCTCCCGTTCAGAACTGGTCCCAGACCTGCTCCACCTCTCAACTTTCTCCCCCCCCCCACCCGCCGTCCTGGAAATACGACTCTTGAAAAATGGTAAAGATTAGGTATAAATCAGTTTTTATTATATTTTATTATTATTATTATTATTATTATTATTATTATTATTATTATTATTATTATTATTAAAGTTACTGCATCTCTTTAAATGTACAATACTCTCTATTTTAAAATGTGGAATCTGTGAGTAATAATAATTCACACACACACACACACACACACACACACACACACACACACACACACACACACACACAGGGGCGAGGTTAGGGGCCTCGTAGCCTGGTGGATAGCGCGCAGGACTCGTAATTCTGTGGCGCGGGTTCGATTCCCGCTCGAGGCAGAAACAAATGGGCAAAGTTTCTTTCACCCTGAATGCCCCTGTTACCTAGCAGTAAATAGGTACCTGGGAGTTAGTCAGCTGTTACGGGCTGCTTCCTGGGGTGTGTGTGTGTGTGTGGTGTGGTCTGGAGGAAAAAAAAAAGTAGTTAGTAAACAGTTGATTGACAGTTGAGAGGCGGGCCGAAAGAGCAAAGCTCAACCCCCGCAAACACAACAACTAGGTGAATACAACTAGGTGAATACACACACACACACATAATAGTATACTAATAGTAACAGGAATTGATAAAATCGATAGGAAAGATTTCCTGAGACCTGGAACTGGAGATATAAACTAGCTAAACACAGATGCCGAAGAAATATAAGAATATTCACTTTCGCAAACAGAGTGGTAGACGGTTGGAACAAGTTAGGGGAGAAGGTGGTGGAGGCCAAGACCGTCAGTAGTTTCAAAGCGTTATATGACAAAGAGTGCTGGGAAGACGGGGCACCACGAGCGTAGCTCTCATCCTGTAACTACACTTAGGTAATTACACTTTGGTAATTATACACACACACACACACACACACACACACACACACACACACACACACACACACACACACACACACACACACACACACACACACACACACACACACACGCAATGTGCCTATGTAGCAGTTGAGTGTGGTCTGTGCATCTCCTCAACTCTCCCGATTGATGTAAACATGTTTCTTTTGCTTGTGTTTACACTGTGATTGCTTCTGGTCTGAGTCCTCTGTACTTCCACAAAAATATTACGCTTTTCCTCTTCCCCACCGAGCACTGCTTCTCAAAATCATGGGCTAATGCTCTAAGTCTTGCAATAGATGGTCCATCACCTTATCTTCTTGTTGATTCCATCACATCATCATGAAGTTGCACCAGAAAGTTCCTCTCTTTCACTTCTACAAACTTAGCTCTCAGTGCCACTTCTTCCACTCTCGAATCCAATGTGTGTGTGTGTGTGTGTGTTGTGTACTCACCTAGTTGTACTCACCTAGTTGTGTTTGCGGGGGTTGAGCTCTGGCTCTTTGGTCCCGCCTCTCAACCGTCAATCAACAGGTGTACAGATTCCTGAGCCTATCGGGCTCTGTCATATCTACACTTGAAACTGTGTATGGAGTCAGCCTCCACCACATCACCCCCTAATGCATTCCATTTGTCAACCACTCTGACACTAAAAAAGTTCTTTCTAATATCTATGTGGCTCATTTGGGCACTCAGTTTCCACCTGTGTCCCCTTGTGCGTGTTCCCCTTGTGTTAAATATACTGTCTTTATCTACCCTATCAATCCCCTTCAGAATCTTGAATGTGGTGATCATGTCCCCCCTAACTCTTCTGTCTTCCAGCGAAGTGAGGTTTAATTCCCGTAGTCTCTCCTCGTAGCTCATACCTCTCAGCTCGGGTACTAGTCTGGTGGCAAACCTTTGAACCTTTTCCAGTTTAGTCTTATCCTTGACTAGATATGGACTCCATGCTGGGGCTGCATACTCCAGGATTGGCCTGACATATGTGGTATACAAAGTTCTGAATGATTCTTTACACAAGTTTCTGAATGCCGTTCGTATGTTGGCCAGCCTGGCATATGCCGCTGATGTTATCCGCTTGATATGTGCTGCAGGAGACAGGTCTGGCGTGATATCAACCCCCAAGTCTTTTTCCTTCTCTGACTCCTGAAGAATTTCCTCTCCCAGATGATACCTTGTATCTGGCCTCCTGCTCCGTACACCTATCTTCATTACATTACATTTGGTTGGGTTAAACTCTAACAACCATTTGTTCGACCATTCCTTCAGCTTGTCTAGGTCTTCTTGAAGCCTCAAACAGTCCTCTTCTGTTTTAATCCTTCTCATAATTTTAGCATCGTCCGCAAACATTGAGAGAAATGAATCGATACCCTCCGGGAGATCATTTACATATATCAGAAACAAGATAGGACCGAGTACAGAGCCCTGTGGGACTCCACTGGTGACTTCACGCCAATCGGAGGTCTCACCCCTCACCGTAACTCTCTGCTTCCTATTGCTTAGATACTCCCTTATCCACTGGAGCACCTTACAGCTGTGTGTGTGTGTGTGTGTGTGTGTGTTGTGTGTGTGTGTTGTGTACTCACCTATATGTACTCACCTATATGTGCTTGCAGGATCGAGCATTGACTCTTGGATCCCGCCTTTCTAGCTATCGGTTGTTTACAGCAATGACTCCTGTCCCATTTCCCTATCATACCTAGTTTTAAAAGTATGAATAGTATTTGCTTCCACAACCTGTTCCCCAAGTGCATTCCATTTTTCTACTACTCTCACGCTAAAAGAAAACTTCCTAACATCTCTGTGACTCATCTGAGTTTCCAGTTTCCACCCATGTCCCCTCGTTCTGTTATTATTACGTGTGAACATTTGATCTATTTCCACTTTGTCAATTCCCCTGAGTATTTTATATGTCCCTATCATATCTCCTCTCTCCCTTCTTTTCTCTAGTGTCGTAAGGTTCAGTTCCTTCAGCCGCTCTTCATATCCCATCCCTCGTAGCTCTGGGACAAGCCTCGTCGCAAACCTCTGAACCTTCTCCAGTTTCTTTATGTGTTTCTTCAGGTGGGGGCTCCATGATGGCGCGGCATACTCTAAGACGGGTCTCACGTAGGCAGTGTAAAGCGCCCTAAAAGCTTCCTCATTTAGGTTTCTGAATGAAGTTCTAATTTTCGCCAGTGTAGAGTACGCTGCTGTCGTTATCCTATTTATATGTGCCTCAGGAGTTAGATTGGGTGTCACATCCACTCCCAGGTCTCTTTCTCGAATCGTTACAGGTAGGCTGTTCCCCTTCATTGTGTACTGTCCCTTTGGTCTCCTGTCACCTGATCCCATTTCCATAACTTTACATTTACTGGTGTTAAACTCCAGTAGCCATTTCTCTGACCATCTCTGCAGCCTGTGTAAGTCCTCTTGGAGGATCCTACAATCCTCGTCTGTCACAACTCTTCTCATTAATTTTGCGTCATCTGCAAACATTGACATGTATGATTCCACTCCTGTAAACATATCATTTACGTAAATTAGAAAGAGGATTGGTCCCAGCACCGATCCTTGAGGTACTCCACTTGTTACTGTTCGCCAGTCCGACTTTTCGCCCCTTACCATTACCCTCTGGCTCCTTCCTGTTAGGTAGTTCTTCACCCATACTAGGGCCTTTCCGCTTACTCCTGCCTGCCTCTCAAGTTTGTATAGCAGTCTCATGTGCGGTACCGTATCAAAGGCCTTTTGGCAGTCAAGAAATATGCAGTCTGCCCAGCCTTCTCTGTCCTGCCTTATCCTTGTTACTTTATCATAGAATTCTAAAAGGTTTGTTAGGCATGATTTCCCTGTCCAGAACCCATGTTGGTGCTTGTTTACAAACCCAATGCTCTCCAGGTGCTCAACAAGTCTTAGCCTAATTATTCTTTCAAGTATTTTGCAGGGGACGCTTGTCAGTGATACGGGTCTGTAGTTAAGTGCCTCCTCCCTATCCCCCTTTTTGAAAATCGGTACGACATTTGCCTCCTTCCAGCAACTGGGCAATTCTCCCGACATAAGTGACTCATTGAAGATCATTGCCAGAGGCACGCTGAGAGCCTGCGCTGCCTCTTTAAGTATCCACGGTGATACTTTGTCTGGTCCAACAGCTTTATTTGCATCCAGTGTTGTCAACTGTTTCATTACATCCTCTGCTGTCACCTCTATATCTGATAGTCTTTCATCTTGGGTAATCTCTTCTAACAATGGGAGCTGCTCAGGCTCGGTAGTGAACACTCCATGGAATTTTGCATTCAGTACCTCGCAGATTTCCTTGTCGCTTTCTGTATATGCCCCTTCTGTTTTCCTCAGTCTTGTCACTTGGTCATTTACCGACATCTTCCTTCTTATATGGCTATGTAGTAATTTTGGTTGCTTTTTCGCTTTGACTGCAATATCGTTCTCATAATTTCTTTCCGACACTCGTCTTATGTTAATGTAATCATTCCTAGCTCTGTTACATCTAATCCTGTTGTCCTCTGTCCTTTGTCTTCTGTACTTCCTCCACTCCCTCCTGCTTCTCACCTTTGCTTCCTGACACTGTCTATTAAACCATGGGTTATTATATTCCCTCCTGCTTTTTTTCTTTATTGTTGGAATAAATCTATCTTCAGCCTCCTTGCATTTCAATATGACTTGGGTCATCATACCTTGCACTGTTTTTCCTCTAAGTTCTTCCTCCCACTGCACTTCTCCCAGGTAGTCCCTTATCCCTCTGTAGTCCCCTTTTCTGTAATCAAGTCTCCTTTCCCGGACCTCTTGTCCTTTGGTCACAATTTTAAGCTCCATCATGTAGTCAAAGGCTAGGACACAATGGTCACTAGCTCCTAGTGGTATTTCATGTTCCAACTGCTCGATGTCTTCTACATTCTGAGTGATAATGAGATCTAATAGGCTGGGCGTATCCCCTCCTCTTTCCCTAGTATCTTCTTTCACATGCTGTGTTAGGAAATTCCTGTCAATAACGTCTACCAGCTTCGCTCCCCAGGTCTCCTCCCCGCCATGGGGATTCCTCGTTTCCCAATCTATCTCTCCGTGATTTAGGTCCCCCATGACCAGCAGCTTCGCTCTCATTCTATGCGCTAAAGTTGCTGCCCTCTGCAGTTCATCCATACATGTCTTGTTGCTGTCCTCGTACTCCTGCCTGGGCCTTCTACTGTTTGGTGGGGGATTGTAGAGTATCAAGATTACAATCTTCTTCCCATCCACTGTCAGGGTTCCATGTATGAAGCTTGTGCTTTCATTGGTACCCGGATTTTCCAGCTCATCAAACTTCCATTTCCGCTTTATTAGTAGTGCCACTCCACCTCCCTGTCTCTGTGTCCTTTCTTTTCTTATCACCTGGTACCCCTCTGGAAAGATTGCATCCGAGATCATGCCATTTATTTTAGTTTCCACTATTGCCACTATGTCTGGGTCTGCCTCACTAACTCTTTCTTTTATCTCTTCTGCTTTATTGGCTACCCCATCAGCATTGGTGTACCAAACCTTGAGACTCTTCTTGGAAACTCGGGTGTCAGAGTTCCCCCTTTCACCAGGGGTCTGGGGGGAACTGGGGGGTGTCTGGGGGGCAAGTGGGGGCTGTGGGGGCTGTGGGGGCGAGTGGGGGGGTGCTAGGGGGGTGCCTGGGAGTGCCTGGTAGGCAAATGGGGTCTGGGCATCTAGGGGGGGTAAGAAGGGCATAATGGGTCTGAAAGTTAGGGGTCTGAATAGCATAGGGGGGTTGAGAAATAGAGTGAGACTGAGAGTCAGATAGAGGTTGAGAGGTTGGGGGGAAGAGGGATACTGAGGTGAGATGAGAATGGAGCATGGGTGCTGGGAGTGGAAGAGAGGGTATATTAGATAGGGGGGAATCGGGGGTAGGTGGGGGTTTTGGGGTAGAAGAGGGGAAGAGGGAGATGGGGGAAGGTGTTAGGGGGTCACAAGGTGAGGGGGTTAAATGTGGGCTGGAGGTGCATAGGAGGGGTGAGGGTTGGGTGGGGTTTGGGGGTGAGTGGAAGAGGGGTGCAGTGGAAGCTGGGATGGAGTAGATGGAATTGAAGTCAATGGGGTAGAAGGGGCAGGGGAGTGGGAAGGGGTATTTGGGGAGGGGGGATGGGAAGGTGGGTTTGGGGAGGGCATGGCTTGACCCACTGGGGTCGCTGACAAGTGTGATGTAGCAGGGGCAGGGGAATCGTTGTGGAGGTGCAAATGTGGAAGGGACAGGGGGGTTTTGGGAGGCTGAGGCAGGGGGGATGTATAGGAGGGCTGAGTTGGGGAGGATGCGACCTGGGAGGTGACCTGGGAGGTGACCTGGGAGGTGACCTGGGATGTGACCTGGGAGGTGAGATTACCTGGGAGGTTAGTACGTTGTCGTTGTTGCCATCTATTTTTGTGGGCTGTTTGCTCATCTTTCGTCATAAACCTCTCTATAAACACATTGTAATGGGTTTCACTTCCTCTGAGTAAATGCTTGCTCCTCATTATGTACTCCACTGCCTCCTCATTGGAGAATTGCACCAGAACAGGTCTCTTCTTGGTACAATTGTAAGGTCCAACCCGTCGATTGATATCCACCTCGCGTTCTGCCATCTCTGCTCCAATACACCTCAATATCTCGTGCAATTCGTAATTTTCTGTTTCTATTCTCTCTTGTCTTGTTGGTGCCCTAGATTCGAATAATCCATGTATTATAATAGACCGTCTCCTCAGGAATTCATTGTCATGCTGGTAGCCTGTCCCCTGGGGATTCCCCATCCCAACCGCAGTCACTAACCCATCTCCCACTAATCCCACTCTATCCTTAGCCATGCTGCTAAACCTTCCTAATTCGTTTGTGATACGAGCACATTCCCTCTCCCAGTCCTCTCTTCCCTTCCTAATCTCTTCCTGAACATAGAGCATAAGTTCTTGTTTCTGCCTCTCTACCGCATCCTGTATTTGCTGAAATACCTCACTTTTAATCCCCTGGATTAGATCCTCCAACCAATCACTCCTTCTCTCTACAAATTTCCCTATTAATTTGTCTATAAATCTGTCCTCCTCCTCATCCCTGCTGGTGATTGACCTTGAACCCCTTCTAGTCATTGCAGTAACAATCTAGCCAAAAAGGCGCTCCTCAATACCTTGCACAATCTGCTAACACAATAGGTGAGTGAATCTCCAATCGTCGTCCCACGTGGTGATATAAGGGTTGCTGCCGAGGTGAGGTCACGCGGTCAGAGGTCGGTGAGGTCTGGTTTCACACTGCACAGTATTTCCTCAACTATTTTGAATTACGCTAATTAAACTGTTTTTCTTCACTACCTTATGGCTCTGGTCAAAACCCAAGGTTTTTTCATTCACTTGTACATTCACTTATAGTCTTTTTCACTTCGAAGTTTCCTGAGTACCCCTCCCACTCCACGAGTGATCCAGGAGCTCCCAACCCACGTCCACCCAACACGATGGTCACAAGACAAGTGTGTGTGTGTGTGTGTGTGTGTGTGTGTGTGTGTGTGTGTGTGTGTGTGTGTGTGTGTGTGTGTGTGTGTGTGTGTGTGTGTGTGTGTGTGTGTGTGTGTGTGTGTTGAGAAGCACGTGAGGTGTCTCCTAGCGTGGGTTGGTTAGGTTAGGTTACCCCACGTGGCAACACTGGTAACCTCACTCCAGCCTCTTGTCTATCTTTATCACATACACACGCACAAGGGGACACAGGTGGAAACTGAGTGCCCAAATGAGCCACAGAGATATTAGAAAGATTTTTTTTTAGTGTCAGAATGGTTGACAAATGGAATGCATTAGGAAGTGATGTGGTGGAGGCTGACTCCATACACAGTTTCATGTGTAGATATGATAGAGCCCAATAGGCTCAGGAATCTGTACACCTGTTGATTGACGGTTAAGAGGCGGGACCAAAGAGCCAGAGCTCAACCCCCGCAAACACAATTAGGTGAGTACAATTAGGGGAGTACACACACACACACACACACACACACACACACACACACACACACACACACACACACACAAAAGAGCCAGAGCTCAACCCCCGCAAGCACAATTAGGTGAGTACACACACACACACACACACACACACAGATACCAGAGAACCAGGAGCGAGTATGTCAGTGTGAGAAGAGCAGCTGAGAAAAGCTATGAAAATGATATAGCTAATAAAGCCAAGACCGAACCAAAGCTACTACACAGTCACATCAGGAGGAAAACAACAGTGAAGGAACAGGTGATGAAACTTAGGGTGGGCGAGGACAGGTACACACAGAATGACAAAGAGGTGTGTGAAGAATTCAACAAGAGGCTCCAGGAGGTCTTTACAATAGAACAGGGAGAGGTCACGGCGCTAGGAGAGGTGGCAGCAAACCAGGCGACCTTGAAAGGGTTCGAAATTACAAGAGATGAGGTCAAGAAGCACCTACTGGAGCTGGACGTGAGAAAAACTGTTGGACCGGACGGAATCTCATCATGGGTACTGAAAGAGTGTGCAATGTCAGTAAGTGGAATAAGTTAGACGTAGAAGTGTTTGAAACCAACTCGCTTCAAAGTTTTAAATGTAAGTATGATAAAAGCGTGAGAAATAAGTCAGTGCATTAATCTAAGAAAGTTGGGAAGGCGAGGCTAGCAGCCTAGCTCGAACCTGCAAGCACATATAGGTGAGTACACTGGCGTGCGTGAGAGACGCCAGTATTCAAATTAAAAAAAAAATACAAAAATAAAAAGTATGGCACCGGGGCGGAAGGGGGATGGGCGAGGGAAGTGGGCTTATGAAGATGGCGAAATGGAGAAAATAGAGGAGCCTTGATCACTACATACAAAATAATTAACATAACTCTCAACATAACCATATTTTGTGGCAAGATTTGTCTGAGACTCTGTGAGTAATTACCACCAGCCTTATTAAAGAGTATAATATTGCACTACCATATTTTACCTGAGGGCCAGAACAGGAAACCGGCGGCTTGTCGTAGGTCCTCCCATTTACCTTGATATATAATAATAATTGTGTCGGGGGACAGGCAGCCAGTGAATGTATACATTAGGCTTATACCGAAGTTTCCCTCCCCCCCCCCCAAGGTCCAAGTACTGACCTTCCCTAGGTTGCAACCACACAACTAGCTATCTCATGAGGTACCTATTTACTGCTAGGTGAACAGGGGCATTAGGTAATTAGAAAAGACGCCCACCCACAAGGGAGTGAAGTGGATGAACTAGGTGGAGGAGGAGTTGGAGGTCAACTGGTAAATTAGGTAGTGGAGCACCCGGAGGTGAGGCGAGGGTTGGTGAGGGAGGGGTGGGCGGAGTAGGCGGTGGGTGGGAAGTTGGTGGTGGTCTGTGAGTTGGCGGTGGTCTGGGTGGTCTGTGAGTGGGTGGTGGTCTGTGAGTGGGTGGTGCTGGTACTTCCCTGGTACATCCTGTATAATGTCATCCAGTATATAGCTTCACCTTGGTGAAGGACAACCCGCGCCACACTCCGTTACAGCCGGCCTGCTTGACAACCACCACTGAGGGGGGGGGGGGGGGATGGAAAAGCGAGATGGAGAATGGAAGGATGAAAGAGGAACTGGAAGAGACGAGAAACACATGGATATTGGGCAGCCTTGGCTCGCAGACAGCACGATCAATCATGGCGTGAATTTGTTCTCTCCTTATATAGTAAAGAATTAAATGAAGTAGTTAGTGTTAGGAAGGTCCCACAGCGTCTTGTAATTAGCCTAGCTCCTAATCTCCTAATCCCGCCATGCAATGACAACTGCCCAAAGAGTTATATTTCCGACATTTTTGAAAACTGCAGGGGGGTTTGGGCAAAATATGACCCATTGCCGTTTTCAGTAATTGGCATATTTTCGGTGTAAAAAGTAGTAATTTGAAAATGAAAATAGGTGCAGAGAGTCAGAATTCGGCTCAAAAATCACGCTCAGGAGTCAAATTTCCGACATTTCAGATATTTTGAAAACCGCAGGGGGGGTTGCCCAAAATATGACCCATCGCCGTTTTCAGTAATTGGCATATTTTCGGTGTAAAAAGTAGTAACTTGAAAATGAAAATAAGTGCAGAGTCAGTATTCGGCTCAAAAATCACGCTCAGGAGTCAAATTTCCGACATTTCAGATATTTTGAAAACCGCAGGGGGGTTTGGGCAAAATATGACCCATTGCCGTTTTCAGTAATTGGCATATTTTCGGTGTAAAAAGTAGTAATTTGAAAATGAAAATAGGTGCAGAGAGTCAGAATTCGGCTCAAAAATCACGCTCAGGAGTCAAATTTCCGACATTTCAGATATTTTGAAAACTGCAGGGGGGTTTGGGCAAAATATGATCCATCGATGTTTTCAGTAATTGGCATATTTTCGGTGTAAAAAGTAGTAATTTGAAAATGAAAATAAGTGCAGAGTCAGAATTCGGCTCAAAAATCACGCTCAGGAGTCAAATTTCCGACATTTCAGATATTTTGAAAACCGCAGGGGGGGTTGCCCAAAATATGACCCATCGCCGTTTTCAGTAATTGGCATATTTTCGGTGTAAAAAGTAGTAATTTGAAAATGAAAATAAGTGCAGAGTCAGTATTCGGCTCAAAAATCACGCTCAGGAGTCAAATTTCCGACATTTCAGATATTTTGAAAACCGCAAGGGGGTTTGGGCAAAATATGACCCATCGCCGTTTTCAGTAATTGGCATATTTTCGGTGTAAAAAGTAGTAATTTGAAAATGAAAATAGGTGCAGAGAGTCAGAATTCGGCTCAAAAATCACGTTTGGAGTCAAATTTCGAACATTTCAGATATTTTGAAAACTGCAGGGTGGTTTGGGCAAAATATGACCCTTTGCCGTTTTCAGTAATTGGCATATTTTCGGTATAAAAAATCGTAATTTGAAAATGAAAATAGGTGCAGAGAGTCATAATTCGGCTCAAAAATCACACTTAGGAGTCAAATTTCCGACATTTCAGATATTTTGAAAACTGCAGGGGGGTTTGGGCAAAATATGACCCATCGTCGTTTTCAGTAATTGGCATATTTTCGGTGTAAAAAGTCGTAATTTGAAAATGAAAATAGGTGCAGTCACTTGTCTGAACAAAGTTTGTTATGGTGTTCTAATAGCAGATTTTTGCCCTGTGATGATAGGCTTCAGGTAATTTGCTGTGGTTGAGCCCTATGCACAGACACCGTATGTAAGATTGGGCTAGAGTTTATTCCTAATAAATTTTGGTGTTCAATTCCTGAGTGCCTTATGTGCCTCTGTTACCTTCACCATTGACACCAAAAGAGCGGATATGAGGTGCATAATAAAAGAACTAACCTAAACTGGTTTAAATTATGAACATGTTGAGTTGAGAAGTAAAGTGAAGGTGAGGTGCTTGCGGGTGAGTAGCTGTGCTTCCCGCTAGGCTGTACCACCCATCTCGACTTTATTATCAAAATCGTGACAAACTCTGTGGTTATAAGTATTTCTGGGAGATTACATTACATACTGATGTGGACTTGATCAGAAGGCATGAAATATGACTTGTGGATATCCTAGCTGGAATTAAAAGGTAGGGTATGACTATAGCTCGCTCCTACCTGTATACTGTCTTGCTGAAGCCTCCCTGTCTGCTTCTTACACAGCTGTCAGAGGTGGCCGTAACAAAATTAAAGTATATATATATATATATATATATATATATATATATATATATATATATATATATATATATATATCTAGTCTAGTATATATATTGATATGATTCATCTAGTCTACGTATTTATTAACATTTTGCTTGTGTTTATGTTTATTGTAATAAAAACAACAAAAAACAGGAGAGTCAGTAAGCCAATAAACTTTAAAAAAGGGTAATTTATACATATACTTAATAATATCTTTTCATACAATAATTAGGATATATCTTTGGTTTAACTCCAACCTTCTTCACCGATCTTCCATAGACTTACAACATTATATTTTGAGAAAGGGTTGCTGTAGAGGAGACACCTGCTGCTATAACACTGCAATACATCACCCTTTATACACTACAATACACCACCCTTAATACACTACAATACACTAACCTTCCTACACTACGATACATCACCCTCCATACACTACAATACACTAACCTTCCTACACTACGATACATCACCCTTCATGCACTACAATACACTAACCTTCCTACACTACGATACATCACCCTTCATACACTACAATACACTAACCTTCCTACACTACGATACACCACCCTCCATACACTACAATACACTAACCTTCCTACACTACGATACATCACCCTTCATGCACTACAATACACTAACCTTCCTACACTACGATACATCACCCTTCATACACTACAATACACTAACCTTCCTACACTACGATACACCACCCTTCATACACTACAATACACTAACCTTCCTACACTACGATACACCACCCTCCATACACTACAATACACTAACCTTCCTACACTACGATACATCACCCTTCATGCACTACAATACACCACCCTTCATACACTACAATACACTACCCTTCATACACTACAATACACCACCTGGGAAGCCTTGCCCGAGGCTAAGCTGCAAAAATAGAACTCTGAAAATCAACCGCAGGTAATCCACGGGTTTGTTGTCTATAGTTCATTGTTAATATCGGAAGTGTAAGAAAGGTTTGGAGGAAAATAAAAAAATATACTTTTCTTTCTTGTTTTTAGTTTCAAGGTTAAAAATTTATGTTATACTAGGTTATAAAGTTAAATATGTTGCGCTGAAGTGCGTTTTATATTTTTTTTACAGCCCGCCAGACAACATATTGTTTGGTTATGCCTTTCTTTCCTCTATGTTTGGTGTGTTTGTGTGTCTGTCTGTCTCTCTGTCCGTATGTCTGTCAAGTTTAAGTATGTTTATTGAGACAAGAAAATACATCTCAAAGAGATAGAGTAGTTTAGGCTATTTCTACCCCTCCCCCTCCCCCTTCTGTATGTCTGTCTCTCTGTCCCCTGTCTGGATACATGCTTCAATCTGTATGTCTGCCTGTCTCTCTGTCTCTGTCTAGATGCCTTAGTCTGTCTGTCTTCCTCGTTCTCTCCGGGAAAACATAAATCATGCCTTTCAACCTTGATTGCTTCGGTCTCCAACGTGAGCGGTTATTATTTCCTTTTACACCGCTTCCCAGAATTGACTGACCATGGAAGAGGCGTTTGGCGACGACGTGCGCGCTCTGGTACTTGGCCTTGTAGGATCCAGCTTCAGCTCTTGGGCTCGGGCTTTCTATCTGCTGGTCATCAAATGCAGTCATCCCCAACCGTATATGTCTCCCATCAAATATACTCTAAAATTGAGTGTATGGAGTTTTGGTTAAGTTCCTCCTCGTCTAGTTTATTTCATATTCATACACTATTTGATCTGCATTTTAATTATTAATAATAATAATAATAATAATAATAATAATAATAATAATAATAATAATAATAATAATAATAATGATAATAATAATCGTTCTTTCATTATTCTGCTTAATTAGTTTCCATCTGTGTTCTTCAGACATTTCCAAGCAACGTAACTGCAATTCTGTCAGATTTTACGATAAACAGTAAATACTTTACTGGCGTCCCCATCAGATAGGAACATAAAATACCACCACTAACAAGCACTCGAGGAACACGCGTATACAGCTTATCCACGACTGGAGTTAAGAGCTAAAATAAACATTTGGTACCTGACTTGGAGAGGTCATAATTATGGAGTGTTGCAGAGGACACTGAGGGCAACACAGCCGCCGCCCACCACCACTATTACTAGCTGCTCCCACCACAGCTATTACTAGCGGCTCCCACCACAGCTATTACTAGCGGCTCCATGACTGTCACTCCAGTAATGTCCTAATAACAACACACCCACAAAAAATAGCTGGAAACCCAAGGTGAAAAAAATACTTGTAAATTTCCGTAAATCATAAAAGGTAAGATGTGTCGGTGCTTGAAGTGTGTAGAGGACTGGTTCACTTGTGCTTAAGTTAAACACCCATTAATTAATTGTGAGGTAAGTTAGCTGTAATGTAAATCTGATTTTGAAACGTGCTTCACTCACCTCCAGCTAATAGTGTAAATACTAACCCGTGTATAAATGTACAGATAATCAAAATAGAAGTCGGGTTGCAACCGGCCCTCGGATTATGCTCGTCCATCCGGCGGCTGACCCCTTGAAAGATGCAATCATCAATTTGAACGTACTGTGTATTCAAAATAGGAATTTTCTCAAATATAAATTATTATTATATATCAGACTATTGTGCACACTTTGGCGTAGGTTAGGTTAGGTGTTTAGGTTCTGTTGGCCGGTGTTGTACACCTGTTTAGTTAACCCGTCCTCAGGCGATGTTCATTCCATCCAGCGGCCGACCCCAAGGACGCATTCATCAATTTTAACAAGCTGTTCATTCCAAATAGGAATTTTCTCAAATATTAATTAGGGTGAGGTGATAGCTGTCTAACTTCAGCAAATGATTGTCTATCGGATCTGTTATCTTTCATCTGGATCAAAGAAAGGCCGTCAAACATGAAGTTCGTCGACCAAACATCGAGCATCAGTTGTTTGATGCGTTGCTATGATCGAGAGGGAAGATAACAGACCCGGGAGACAACCATAAGTTAGACAGCAGTCACCTCACCCTATTCTGCGTCGCTCTTTACAATTAAAGAGTCGTTGGACACACTTAAAAATATCTGTTTTTGCTCGTAAACTTAGTATACTTGTCTCCTTAGTGTCAAGTCTTTGTTGACGAAACGTCAAAGAAATAAAAAAGAAATATTAAGTGATTTAGTGTTTCTTCAACCTCGTGGTAGAAAGTATTTACCTAAAATGGAAAATATCCATAAAAAAATGGCAATTGTAACAATGCTGTTGTGTTTAATTCCACGTGATTGTGAGGCATAACTTTCTCCTTCTAAATCCATGTTGCCCTTTTGTTATGCAGTTTATCCTTTCCAGGTGTTCCATTAATATCGTCCTGATAATACTTCTCTCGAGAGTTTGGAAGGAATACATGCGAGTGATTCCAATCTATAATTTAATGCCTCATATCTGTCCCCCTTTTTTTTAATAATTGAGATTCCCTACCTTGTGGTGCTTCCAAGGATCAACATAAAGTCTTCGCGGCACGGATGCTAGGCTTTTTTCCATATTTCCGAATCTCCAGTCAAAATTGTTCAACTGACCATTTTAGTATGCGGATGAATAAGTAACCTTGCAGCCTCCTTCAGCAGTCATGGTGATATCGAGTCTGGGCCTATAGTGTTGTGTTGCATCCTGTTGCTCCAGGTAATGTTTTACCTCTTCTTAGGTGACTACTGCATCATCTAGTGTTGCTACTGGCAGTACTTAGTGGCTCTCACTCTGGGTCTCCACACTGCTTATGTATTGTAAACCCCTTGTTCATTTCTTCACGTACCTCTTGTTCCACGCACCTCTTGTTCATCTCCTCACGCACCTCTTGTTCATCTCCTCACGCACCTCTTGTTCATCTCCTCACGCACCTCTTGTTCATCTCCTCACGCACCTCTTGTTCATCTCCTCACGCACCTCTTGCTCATCTCCTCACGCACCTCTTGTTCATCTCCTCACGCACCTCTTGTTCATCTCCTCACGCACCTCTTGTTCATCTCCTCACGCACCTCTTGTTCATCTCCTCACGCACCTCTTGCTCATCTCCTCACGCACCTCTTGTTCATCTCCTCACGCACCTCTTGTTCATCTCCTCACGCACCTCTTGCTCATCTCCTCACGCACCTCTTGTTCATCTCCTCACGCACCTCTTGTTCATCTCCTCACGCACCTTTTGTTCATCTCCTCATGCACCTTTTGTTCATCTCCTCACACACCTCTTGAGCGTCGCTTTCCCAGATAATATTCCCATTACGTCAGCCTGAGCACATGATCTTTCATGTGGCTCTCCCACTCAAATGGCTATGAAAGGAGGTCTGGTTGGTGCTTAGCTTTAGCCGAAAGTCTAGTGGTGTGGTGGGTGGTGTGATGTGGTGGGTGGTGGAAGTGGTGTGATGTGTTGGGTGGTGGAAGTGGTGTGATGTGGTGGGTGGTGGAAGTGGTGTGATGTGGTGGGTGGTGGAAGTGGTGTGATGTGTTGGGTGGTGGAAGTGGTGTGATGTGGTGGGTGGTGGAAGTGGTGTGGTGGGTGGTGGTGGTAATGGTGGGGCGGCCATGCAGGCGGTGGGTGTGAGAAGATCCTGAGACACAATACCGGCAGCCGCCGAGAGCGCTCCTTCTCCACTTCCTCTACCCCACCAAGAAACAAATCTCGTGCGTGGACTACGAGACTGAAAATTGTAAACAATGTTGACCTGATGAAGGAAGGGGATGAATCGATTTCTGGGAGAACTAACAATATTATGTGAAAAACGTCACAGTCGTTTTACTCAATGGTATAAAGCTGAATGACACAAGATTAATAAAAACGTATGGACGTTCAAGATATAACAACAAACTGATTTGTATTAATTATCACTGCAAAGTAGTCAAACGACTGACTCGTGGATAAGGAACATTTACAATATATATCATGAAAAAGTTGTATTGAACATACTGGATCGCTAACCACGACTTTTTTTTAAGATCTGGTGATATTCACTGTTTCTGTTTGTATTTGATGCAAATAATACACATATCAACTATTGCAAACTTCTAAAACAGCAAGAAACCGTCGAGGAATTCGAATCATCGGAGCGCTGAACGGAAACGAGGATGGTGAGACTGTCCCCTGAGAGCAGACCGGTAAGTGTACCAGCATCACTGTCACTCACTATTTGACAGGTGCCCATAACGTGTTCTGAACACCTGTCATACCCTTTATTGTCATTGATGTGATATATATCTATAAAGGAACCAGCAGTGTTCCCGCATAGGCTGCTTCATCTTCCTCACGTTCCGTATACATATAACCCGTTAGATTAAATTAGGGACAGGAAACGTCTACGTTCCAGATATCCCCGGGTAAAATTACGCCTCGCGGTCGACGGTCCCACAGTATATTGGCCTCGGGGCACAGCGATCCCCGCACCACGGTGTCTGGCCGCCGCCACAGCCTAGTCTCTTTGTTGAAGTGCAGCCCGGTGCTTGCCTGCCTCGCCCGCTCCCACCCATACCCGCCTCTACACCACACTGAAAATCGGTGCTTCAGTTAATAAATAGTTAAATATTAGTGATTCCGATATTATATGCTGCTGTGGTACATACAGGAGAGTATGTTAATTGTCTGCGCGGTTATATTTAAATATTAGTGGCTTCGAAATTATATGCAGTTGTGGAACATACAGGAGAGTATGTTGATTGCCTGCGCGGTTATATTTAAATATTAGTGATTCCGATATTATATGCAGTTGTGGAACATAAGGAGAATATGTTGATTACCTGCGCGGTTAAACGGATTTTGTTTCCCTTGTGTTTTGGGAAATAATTAGTGTTTATCAAGTCACTAAAATGCGTGTACAGGTTGTCGTCGACTTGTGTGCACGTCGGAGCCTCGTCACGAATGTACATGAAACAATTCAAAGTTAGTTCATTTATTATACACCCGATACCCATCCTATGGGCGGTAGTGGAAAAGGTTACAGAGGTACATAATGGGCTCAGGAATTGACCGCCAAAATTATTTTAGCTTAACAAGTATTAGTCTTGATAAGCTACAGTTACACAAATTTAATGTGTATATCAACATCGTGTTCGAGAAAGATCACAAGTACAGTCTCTACGCTAAGCAATGTATTTGCGGTGAGGTATTTTCATTATTTGATTTGCTTATCATACATACACCTCCGACCCCCACCCGGCGAGGGAAAGCTTCAAAGAAAGTCTGTGTCATAATTAGTTTCGCGGGATTTATGTCGAATTTTTGTTTTCTTTAATTTCTGAATTCGTGCCCCCCCCCCCCCCCCTCCGCACACACACGCGCTTACTTTCACACTCTCGCTTTTCAAGAACACGACGTCATTGATTCAAGCACAGGAAACAAAAGTGCCAAATAAATATTAGAAAGTTCCCATTTTTCAAAGAGTGGTAGACGGTTGGAACAATTGAGAAGGTGGTGGAGGTCAAAACCGTCAGTAGTTTCAAAGCGTTATATGACAAAGAGTGCTGGGAAGACGGGACTCCACGAGCGTAGCTCTCATCCTGTAACTACACTTAGGTAATTACACACACACATCACCAGTTGATTGACAGTTGAAAGGCGGGCCGAACGAGCAGAGCTCAACCCCCCCGCAAGCACAACTAGGTGAACACACACACACACATTTCCTGGGACGAGAATAATTACCTGTTATTTACACTTGAGTTATTACGTATTCGACACCATAATTCAGAATATTTGTAATGAGATAGTTGGGTCCAGACGTGACGTGGCTTATTAACATAAACCATATTAAAACAATAGAACCTTTGAAAGACACATTCATTTGCGTTCATTTCGTTTTAAACAATTATAAAGAATGACATTGACGTCGCAACAAAATTCATTAGCAAGCAGCTTTGTGTAACAAAAGTGAGGACTGAGTCAGCACTTCTGGATTTGCATAATTGTGCAAATTTCTCAACAATAAGCAACATGAGCTCAACAACACTGTCTTTCCTTTAATAAACATCATATCAGGTAGTTTTGTATTACACTGGTTCCAGTGACTGGAATTACTGGTTCCAAATATGTCATAGGAACAAACTCTACTGAAGAACGACTGTATCACATGGAAAGTGAGTTCACCAAGTAAGGAAATAGGTGGCAGGGAAGCTATAGAGTTAACTAGGTTGTCATGCAATCCGTCCTCCAAATAGTACGTCGCATTTTGACGTATACTTAACCTAAGGCCTCCAAAAAAATTGTAGCGGCTCGCATAATTGACATAATGTTTCACTTTTTGTTCATGGGTCTTCTAGTAGATTAGGATATGGCACTTTAGTACGGCAGTTTTTTGACGTTGGGAACGAAGGCACAATAATACTGATAGGGGGGATAAACTAGATTTATAAATTTACACAAAAGTACAGGTATAGGTTAGCACAGGATCGAATAACTGAAATAATGATACTATTTGTACAAGTTATATGAAACAACCTTGTAACTAGAATGGTTAAGTAATTGCAGAGGTGAGATATTTACGAAAAAGTCTCTGGAAGGGAAGTCGATGTTTTGCCTCCCTTCTTCCGCCCACCAGTGACGTCATGGATCCACAGCGTTCGTCAGACTCCCTTGCACATTTTAAAAGTAAAACTGTTAATAATATATGTGCTAATTCTTAATTGTCATAGACTTTATATGGAATTACACTAATATATATATATATATATTTAGGAATGAAATCGTCTGCATTGTTTATTATATTTATGGTTTATACGTAGGTATAAATTGTAAAGGTTTGCGAGATATTTTGTAACATATACGAACAAGCCTGAATGGTCCTCAGGCATATATGCAACTGAAAACTCAGACCCCAGAAGTGACTCGAACCAATACTGCCAGGAGCACTCTGCAACTGGTGTACAGGACAACATATTTTGTAACATTTATGAGTGACATTGCGATTATGTACATAACAATACTTTATCTACATTAATTAAACTGTCACTATCCACTACTAATTGAAATTCCCAAATGACTTTAAATTATCGATCATTATATACATGTTAGCCTTAAGACTAGTCGGAGACCCACCGCTGTGCGCGTCTGTGGTTTTGTGAGGATGTACCTTTAACCTACAGGTACTTAATATAATTACCATTCCCCAGGATGCAACCACAACAGTTGACTAATTCCTAAGCATTTATTTACTGATGGGTGAACAGAGACATGAGGTGAAATGAAACGTTGCCGAAACATATTTGTTCTGACGAGGTAATTGAACCCGGGACCTTTCAGTTGTAAACCAACGGCGCTGCTCACTGCGCTTATAAAATTATTATTATTATCTAATATACGTTAATATATTTACCTGAGAGCCACCGTCTCTTTATATGTGGACATATGTAAACAATTATTTTACAATATACGACATTTATTGAAAATATATCTATATCAATATCAAAATTGATATTGTATTTCAGACCAAAACTATTAGGAAACTTTGTATATCTCCTTCGTAAACAAAGAATATCAATAAATTGTTATTGATATTCATGTAAATTGTTAAATTGTCATTAATTTTCTAAATATCAATGCCATCTCAGCTAGTTTATTTATATTTCCGTAAATCCGGATTCCGGCTCCGAACGCACGTTGTTGACAAACAGGCAGCGACAATATTGACATTTGCGAGAAGTTCAGCTGGACGAGACACTTGACCGAGCCGGTGGCAAGGTACTGATGCTGTCATAGTGATGCTCTGGTTATACCAGTGCAGTGCCAGACTCTAAGGTTTTGAGAGCCCGCGTTATCCCGTCCTTGATATAAATACATACCGTCTTCAAGGCCGTGAATATAAATGAGCCCGAGAAACTGTAATATTCGTGAAATTTGTTATAATAACTATCGCGGTGCTGACACTTCTAATAAAGTAAAAAACCTAATCAATTAAATTTTGTACTTGCAACCAGAGTGAACAATGGAGTGTGCTGCAATAAAGCTTCTGATCGACACTCAACATGAAGCATATAAAAATGCATTGGAATTGTTTGTCACTCAGTTGACAAATAAAATTGATGCTTCCCAAGTGCAGATACTGGAACTGGCTAAAAGCCTGGAATACATCCAAGCTGATGTTTCCGATTTAAAATCCCAGGTGAAGCAACTTGCTAACAATAAAGCTGACGATAAGCAAAATACCCAAAATACCATGAAGTGGCAAGATCGGATTCGCTCCAGTCAACTGACAAGAGATGCAAACCACATCACAGACAGTCATCCCACCCACACCAGTCTCTGTATCGAAGGAATGGATGAACTCGAACATGAAACATCGGAGCAGTTGACTGCCAAGGTATCTAAGTTCTTGGAAGAGAAGCTGAAGATGTCAGGTGTCCCCTTGGAACAAGTTCATCGCGAGGGGCAGCAACAAGACCACCGTCCACGCCCAGTTATCGTTACATTTTGCTACTACAAGGATCGATGTGCTGTGCTGAGATGCTCTAGGATGTTGCAGGGTCTGAAAATATACATCCACGAAAATCTCATTGACACATCGCAAAGGATGGTGAAAGCTAAGGAAGGAAAAATGCCTTATCTTAGTCACGCCGAGCTGATTGCGAAATACAAAGATACAACCTCTCATGATGCCTTCAACTGTGCGATCCTGCCTGTAACAGAGTCATCATCTGCCCCAACAGAAGCTGCCATCCACCAGCAAGGCGTCTCCTCCACTCCTAATGCTGATACGGTGCGGACCTGAGCCCCTGACTCCACTCAGCATGCAAATTGGGTTCTGCGTGGCCATAAGAAGTAATGTTAGCTAGCACATGTAGGTCATCAGTAAACTCATTAACATTTTTGTGAGGTAGCTACTAACAAAATGATTTTTGTGTGTATGTTTTTACTGTGTTACCTTTTGTATGTCATTACTGTGTTACCTTTTGTGTGTTATTACAGTGTTACCTTTTGTGTGTCATTACTGTCACCTTTCCTTTCAATTTTGTTGATGGTAATAAATTGTCTTTTAGCTATTTACACTGTTACACTGAAATATAAACACGCAAAGCAGTAAACGCTCTCACGATACATATTACATCTCCTTCATAGTGTAAATATTGTTTTGTTGGCCTGCAACTCTCACCTTGCATAAATAATTGTCGATGTTAGAGATACTCAGTTTAGCATGTGTAATGTTTAAGTTCAAAATACAAATGATACACTCCATAATAATATTTCAATGTCCTTAGTTTTTTATACACATTATATATATATTATACAAGAAGATACATTGGATTTATGAGAGTACACAGCATGGATTTTTTACATTCTTGCAAAGCCACTAACACGCATAACCTTTCGGGCAACTTTCTCCTTACTCTAACATATAATTTTAAGTAGGTAATGTGTAGCAAAAATTGAAGGATATTAACAAGTACATTGTAAGAAATTTGTAGACAATTAATAGGTACATTATAGTAAAATTTGAGGATTATCAACAGGTACATTGTAGCATAATTTGAGGATTATTAAAAGGTACATTGTGGTAAAATTTGCGTTCAACAGAACAACCATGATATAAGTTGATATCAGTGATTACAATGGTGAAGTTGTATGGCTTAAGAACATATATTAGGGGAGTGGGTAAGTAATTATCAAAAGAAGATACCGAACCGGGAAGGCTATGAAGGTTATTATTTTGACATCTGGGGGAGTGGGTAGCACAAGATACAGTGCGAGTTTGAAGCACTGGGTAGGGAACTATGAGGATGAAATTAGGTTCTTTTTTTATTTTACTGTTGAATAAGGCATAGGTTGAACAGCTTTTTAATTCGTTAGGGAGTGAGTTCCATAGACTAGGTCCCTTTATTTGAGCAGAGTGTTTACACAGATTTAGTTTGACTCTGGGGATATCAAAGATATATTTACTTCTGGTGTAATGATTATAGGTTCTATTACATCTGTCAAGGAAGAGTTTCAGATCAGGATTTGCATTTAAGAACAAGGTTTTGTACATGTAAATGGTACAAGAGAATGTGTGGAGTGAGTTTATGTTTAGCATGTTTATGGATTTAAACAGAGGGGTTGTGTGTTGTCTGAAAACAGAGTTTGTTATTGTCCTGATAGCAGATTTTTGCTGGGTGATGATGGGCTTGAGGTACTCTGCAGTGGTTGAGCCCCATGCACAGATACCGTATGTAAGATAGGGATAGATTAGCGCGTAGTATAATGAGAGGAGAGCAGAGTTTGGAACATAATATCCTATTTTAGATAAGTATACCGACCATTTTTTAGACTTTTTCTTTTGGTTATGTGTTGTATGTGGGTGCTGAAGTTGAGTCTCTTGTGGTATGTATAGGCCAAGAAATTTTCCATAATTTTTATTGATGATGTTAACATTGTCTATCTGAAACTGAATTTCATTTGATGATTTTCTTCCAAATAAAATGTAGTAGGTCTTTTCTATGTTTAGTGTGAGCTTGTTAGTCGACTTCCACGAGTGGACTTTTTTTAATTCGTTATTTACAACATTATTTAGTGTGTGTGGGTTGGGGTCTGAGTAGATGAGGGTAGTATCATCAGCAAATAGTATAGGTTTAACATCACATTTAAAGTGACTAACTATTATACTGAATCAAAACATTGTAGGAGATAAAGTACACCAAGAGGCGTACATATAGAGAGTAACTTTAATCATGAACTGAAGTCTGGATTAAAGTTCAGTATAGATTATTTGGTTACAGACTAAGGTGGATCACGGCCTTTATGATCCTCATATCGATAATCCATATCCCTTACAACCAAAGACTGACCAAAGGTTAATATAGGTATTGATGGCATGGCAGCAGTTATTAAATGCATGTCAATTCGAACTGGTGTCACTGCTAATGTTCGTTACTGTTGATGTATGCTAGTGATAGCAGTTATTGACGTAGTGTCTATTATTGATGACGTGTCGTTCACAGAGGTGTGCTGGTGTCATGCAGAGCTGGAATGTCAGGAAGGAAAGAACGATGTTGATTGTTGGTATTGACACCACAGGTAATTAAAATAAGTAATGATAGAATGACAAGTGCATTTGATCATTCACCTTAATTCTGCACTTCAACAAATGTATCTGCCTGGTGATTGACAGTGACATCTTGTCAAATATAGGGAGCATGTATGGAAAAAGAAAGCTTGAGCCTTTCTTCCTGATATTGTATCAGCACTAAAGATACATTAAAGCATCTATCAGTGATTCCTGGGTTAAGAATTATTATTATCTCTTAATAGTCAGTTAATGAGTATTTTAGCACCACTAAAATAATGCAAATAATTTAATTAAAACTTACAAAAGTACAAAGAAATACAGTTACAGTTATTTGCTCTAATATACTATGCATTATACCACTGAATTTCCCACTTTCATGAGACAGGATTAAGGCATCAGCTCAGGGGAAAATAAAAGAGAACATTATATTGATATGAAAGTTATAGTTGATAAAAGAAAGTATAGTTGATAGTTATAGAATCGACTTGAGAATGGTCTAGGATGGGCCGAAACCTTGTCGTCCCTTAACCTTCTAGTATGTGGTCTGGTCATTATAGTTGATAAACATATATCCCTTTGTTCACTCGTTATGAAACCATATTACAGTAGAGTATATAATATCAACATACTCCAGCAATTCTTGCCACTAGCACCTCACCCCTTCATTAGACCAAGTGTACAGTTATCCTCATTAAATATACCTAATTTTTCGTGAGGCTACTAGAGCAACCTGTCCTCTTAAAAAGAACGTCGCTTTTGGCAGTTTGCCAGTATGGTCGAATATGGACGTAATTTGAAAATGAAAAAAAAAATGAAAATAAATTATGATTCTTTTTTTCAACTCTAGTGGCCCCGATGGGAACAGGAAGTCGTCGGATTGTCAAAGAATCCCTTCCACCCCATTATTCCTGAGCATTTTGTTTATCTGGATTTTTAATTGAAGCAATGTCTTAGCATTTACGGCTTCAGCGGATAAAGGCGATTCCATACATCGGTTTATGACATTAGATGGGGTTCCCTGCTGTGCCGAGATCTCTCTCACTCCTCCCACCCCATCTCTCTCTCTTCCAGTCTTCCTCTATCTTTCAGCTCTCTTCCCCTATCTCCCCTTTCTTCTCCCTTTTCCCATCTCCACTTTTCTCCCTCCATTCTTTTTCCCTATCCCCAATCTCCCTCCATCTTTTCCCCTATCCTCAATCCCTCCCTCCTCTTCTTTTCCCTCCATCCTTAATCTCCTTTCCTCTCCCTGTCTGGAAAACAAATCCCCAAATTTTAAACTTTATGAAAAATAGCAGTAGCTGATATTTCTTAAAAGGGGGCACTGGACAGACCTCAACTGGCCTATGACACTTCCATACCGTCCACGTGCCATCATTTTATGGATATAAGCTGGAGGTGCCTCGTTTTGGCCAATTGGCCTTCTGCAGTTACCTCCATTCTTTTGTTACTGAAAAAATTGTATGAGGCTAACTCCAAGGCCTCCAACATTGGACAGACAGATTACAATTACCTTTTATAGATATAGATAGAATGGTGAAAAAGCATTTCGAGCTGTTTCTGTCCTACATTGTAGCTTGTTGAACTTGAAGCTGTTGCCCCTCGTATACAATACACTTGATCTTTTAAAGAAGGGGTCTGGATTAATATCCTCCAACTTATTCAGTATTATAAATGCCTCGATGAGATCAGCCCTGTCATGTTTAGTTTGCAGTTCTGTCTGTTCTGTGGCCCAAAGTCGTTCCTGGTATGTCTTTGGGTTCTGTTGATTATTCCAGAGGTTTGGTTGGCTTTATTTATTCTACTGCAGATTCTACTTGCTGAGCAACTTTTAATGACTGCTGGATCAAAACTCCTAGGTAATTTTCTTCATCAGTTTGCTACATGATCGTGTTGTTGATGCCATTGCTATATCCTATACCTTAATTTATATGCAAGGTATTGCATTTTTCAATATTGAAAATCATTTACCAGTCTTCTGACCATTTGTGGAGTTCAGGTAGATCGCCTTGTAAGGCCTCAGTATCGTATTCACTTCTCATTTTACCATAGATGTTTGTGTCACCTGCAAATCTGATGATGTGGTTTCTAACATTCTCAGCTATGTCGCTGATATACATTGGTCCCAAGATGGCATCTTGCGGTACTCCGCTTACATTTTGCAGTTAGATTTATTTCCATTTAGGACGACCATTCCTAAAATTTTACAGCTTATTCCATGTGCTTGTAATTAACGCGCCAGTATTTCATGTGGTACCTTGTCAAAAGTTTGAAAGAAGTCCATGTAAACTATGTGGACTCAGCTGGTTACCGTATCCAGAAATGTGAGGTTATTTAGACAGAATTTTCTAAAAATAAAACCATGTTGTGTTGATTGTACAATATTGTTCGTTGTGGGACGCCGAGTGATTCTCTTCCATAGTATTATTTTTTTTTTTTTATTTTTGTTATTTATATATACAAGAAGGTACATTTACATATACAAGAAGGTACATTTATATATACAAGAAGGTACATTTACATATACAAGAAGGTACATTTATATATACAAGAAGGTACTTCTGCTCTTTATGAAGATGTGGACACCACTTGTATATTTCCAATCTAGATGGACTTTAGATGGTCTAGAAATTGTATGAATAAGAGTTTCAGTGGTTCCTCGGCCAGTCCCCTGGGGTTTTATATTCTTTTAATTTCCCAATTTTCAAAATTGCGCGTAATGGGGATATTCCTTAATTCATATTGCTATTTTCATGGGAATATTCCTTAATTCATACTGCTATTTTCATGGGAATATTCCTTAATTCATACTGCTATTTTCATTGGAATATTCCTTAATTCATACTGCTAATTTCATGGGAATATTCCTTAATTCATGCTGCTATTTTCATGGGAATATTCCTTAATTCACTCTTTTCTCCATCTTCAAACGTTTGTGAGGGGTATTAGAATGTTGTCTAATCTTTCTAGTGTGAACACTGATGTAATGATCTGGGGCTCAGATCATTGGTTCTCCCTTCTCCCCTCTTTTCCCTCCCCTTCTCCCCTCCTTTCCTTCTCCCTCTCCCCTCCCCTTGGCCGTCATTCGTCTCCTCCTCTTCCCCCCCCCCTGTCGCCCATTTGTCAGGGTCAAGAGGTTGACCTGAGGGTAGGGTGGTCGTGGATACCTTGGCTTCTCCCACTCAACTTCCCCACTCAGATATTTCCCTCTCCACCCCCTCTCATCCCTCTCTATCCCACCGCTGCCACCATTGTAACGACCGCTACCCTCTGTCGTAATAACCGCGGCCTCTATTGTAATAACCCGATGTCCCCCAGTGTTAATCCTGTTATCTTGTTATCTCTCGTGATCGTAATATACGCTCTCTGTTGTACATCTCTGTCTCTCTCCACTCAATACCCCAGCTTAACACTGTTACAGTCCAGTATGACCCCTCACTGGACTGCCACGTATGTAAGAGGAATATTAAATGAGGAAGATACACCAAGGACAAGGGTTATTAGTTAAAAAAAAATAACAAAACACATTTACACTGCCACCACCTTCCCGACCAACCATACCTGAATGTGTCTGTCACCGATCCCCCAGGAAGGCAAGGAATCAGTAACCATGGGACTCCGGGTAATATGAACTTCAGAAATAAATTTTGGAAAATTAGTTTGTGTAATTTACGTTACTAATTTGAATCCAAGGGTAACTTTAGTATCCATTAATAGTAGGAGGACATGGGGGCTTCCAATACAACACCTAAAAATGACAAAGTAGCAAAATATATCAAAGGGGAGTTAAGTGAATACCACTGGACAAGCTATACAATTTATTTTATGAAACATGTAAATTAAGACAATTTGAACACATCACCTATTCTATTTCCCTAGAGGCACAATGGATATTTACCGAGGACACAAAACTCAAGTGCACTATACCTTAAATACCCGCACCACGGCCAAGATGTTGATGGCTGCCCTCAGCCCCGAGGATACGGGCTTGCGGCCCTGTTCCTAATACACTCCCAAGACACACTGATGAAATTTAGTTTTTCCAACTTATTGCTGGGAAGGATTGCTCCTCCCACCATCTAATACAGCCCCAGGGCTCCACCCATTATTTTGGCCCTGGCCAACCATTTAACACGTAGGCCTGAGGTCTGGCTCTCTAGGGCCAATAAGGACTTGGCCCTTATCTCAGGCCAATCACCTTCACTGATCTGTCGTGGAAAGCTACATGAATTCCTGAAGATTGAGTCAGCTCTCCCCAGCTACAGAGAAGGGGGACAAGGCGCGTCTATGGAGCCCAGGCACCTGCGAGCAATGTTTACAAAACTGATAATTTATGTTCAAGCCTGTCTCCTCTAAGATAGGAGTAGGGACATTTGACTCTGCCTGGTATGGGGAAGGCCGCTGCTGAGAGGGACAAGGGGGAGTTGTAATGATCTGGGGCTCAGATCATTGGTTCTCCCTTCTCCCCTCTTTTCCCTCCCCTTCTCCCCTCCTTTCCTTCTCCCTCTCCCCTCCCCTTGGCCGTCATTCGTCTCCTCCTCTTCCCCCCCCCCCCTGTCGCCCATTTGTCAGGGTCAAGAGGTTGACCTGAGGGTAGGGTGGTCGTGGATACCTTGGCTTCTCCCACTCAACTTCCCCACTCAGATATTTCCCTCTCCACCCCCTCTCATCCCTCTCTGTCCCTCTCAGCAGCGGCCTTCCCCATACCAGGCAGAGTCAAATGTCCCTACTCCTATCTTAGAGGAGACAGGCTTGAACATAAATTATCAGTTTTGTAAACATTGCTCGCAGGTGCCTGGGCTCCATAGACGCGCCTTGTCCCCCTTCTCTGTAGCTGGGGAGAGCTGACTCAATCTTCAGGAATTCATGTAGCTTTCCACGACAGATCAGTGAAGGTGATTGGCCTGAGATAAGGGCCAAGTCCTTATTGGCCCTAGAGAGCCAGACCTCAGGCCTACGTGTTAAATGGTTGGCCAGGGCCAAAATAATGGGTGGAGCCCTGGGGCTGTATTAGATGGTGGGAGGAGCAATCCTTCCCAGCAATAAGTTGGAAAAACTAAATTTCATCAGTGTGTCTTGGGAGTGTATTAGGAACAGGGCCGCAAGCCCGTATCCTCGGGGCTGAGGGCAGCCATCAACATCTTGGCCGTGGTGCGGGTATTTAAGGTATAGTGCACTTGAGTTTTGTGTCCTCGGTAAATATCCATTGTGCCTCTAGGGAAATAGAATAGGTGATGTGTTCAAATTGTCTTAATTTACATGTTTCATAAAATAAATTGTATAGCTTGTCCAGTGGTATTCACTTAACTCCCCTTTGATATATTTTGCTACTTTGTCATTTTTAGGTGTTGTATTGGAAGCCCCCATGTCCTCCTACTATTAATGGATACTAAAGTTACCCTTGGATTCAAATTAGTAACGTAAATTACACAAACTAATTTTCCAAAATTTATTTCTGAAGTTCATATTACCCGGAGTCCCATGGTTACTGATTCCTTGCCTTCCTGGGGGATCGGTGACAGACACATTCAGGTATGGTTGGTCGGGAAGGTGGTGGCAGTGTAAATGTGTTTTGTTATTTTTTTTTAACTAATAACCCTTGTCCTTGGTGTATCTTCCTCATTTAATATTCCTCTTACATACGTGGCAGTCCAGTGAGGGGTCATACTGGACTGTAACAGTGTTAAGCTGGGGTATTGAGTGGAGAGAGACAGAGATGTACAACAGAGAGCGTATATTACGATCACGAGAGATAACAAGATAACAGGATTAACACTGGGGGACATCGGGTTATTACAATAGAGGCCGCGGTTATTACGACAGAGGGTAGCGGTCGTTACACTGATGCAAAGTATTCATTCAGTGTTTTTTGTTTTTCGTCCTTATATAGGCATATAATAAATATATAAAGGCATACTCCCTATATATTACGGGCTATTCATGCCCGTGCCACCTCCTGGATGGCTTAATCTTATTTTTTTTTTAATCAATCAATCATCCTTATTTAGGCATATAATGACTTGGGATCATTCTTAATATTTTTAGCAACTTTTTTTTCATAGTTGGCTGATCTGATTTCCTGGGTATCTGAGTTTTAATGCGCTTTTGTATACTGTATCTCATAATTTAGGTGATTCATGGGGAACTGATACTTCTTCCAGAGGAAAAATCTTAATTGTTAGAGCTAATTTTACTACCGCTATCATTCATCTAGTTCTTTTTTGTTTTCTTCTCTTTCCTTTCGCGTGTTTTTGAACAAGTTTTGTGATGCCCTTTGTGAAATATACAGTACTGTACAAGCAACTATACCCCCCTCTATACAAAACGCTTACCTGATTTACCTGAGGGTCACTAACCCTAGTGGCCTCGACGAGGACAGGAAGCCGGAGGCTTAACGAAGGTTCCCCCCCCCCCATTTGCCTTAATGATCTATTCCAGGTAGATTTTAAAAAAACACAGTTTCGGCGGGTAGGCGGTTCCATGAGTTTATTACCTTGTGGGTGAAAACGCATCTCTTGTTCTCTGTCCTACATTGAGGATTGTTGAGCTGGAAACCGCTGCTTCTTGTTTGTGTTACATCTGACCTTTTGAAGTGATTGTCTGGATCAACATCCTCCAACTTGTTCAGTATTTTAAGTTTCAGTGAGATCCTAGTTACAATTAATCTTGTCTCATTACCATAAGCTGTGTTGTCGCACTCAATCCACACTTCCTAGCACAACTTATCCATACATCCCTCTTCTCGGCCACCCTCTCCTCCTACTATCAAATTTATTAATATACTCTTTCATTAGGTTACTATATTCATTTGTTTTTCACACCAAATCATTTTAGTGTGGTCTTCTCAGTCTTGCAGTTGATTTGACTTTTGCACTCTATATCTATCTATAACATTTTCCTTCCTCACTCAGTTCTCCTAATACCACACATGCTTCACATACTCTCCATTTCTACTGCTCTAATTTGTTAAATTACATGATAAATGCTTTTCTGGATAACTTGAGAGTCAGGAAAACAGGGATACAAATAATGGGGTTCCACTGTATACTGAACAATCAAGGTAACACCACACAGTTCTGGCATACACCAATATTAACATAAAACTAATAACCCATTACACCATTAACTCTTACACTCTGGACTAGTCCCAAAGGGAGACTCTAACCCCAGTTAAAACTAAGCATCCCAGTAGAAAGGAGAAGTATACAAATTTGGTACAAAAATGTGGATGGCATTACAAATAAAAGGGTAAAGTTTCAAGAATGGGTGACAGAAAAGGATACTAGGTAGTAAGGAAGGAAAGGATAAGCAGGGGGGAGGGTAGAACACATCCTACTGGTACATCAGTATTGAAACTTTGAGGAAATAGAGTTCCTGGAGGTAACCAACCAGCATGACTATATATTAGGTATGATAAAAGTACTTACTTATCAGTGACTCTGAGGAAGTGAGGTCTAGCTCTTGCGATACAATTTAAATATTTTGATATTCAAATTCTTTGTCGAATTTGGACTTAAAGTTGTGGATGGAGGTGGGTTTCACTTCTTCTTTCCGTACATTTCACTTGTTGGCCACCCACATAGATTACAAGTATTTCCTTACATTTCTTTGACTCATTTGCATTTGCACCTTCCACTTATGTCCTCTCATCCCTCTTCTCAATTTTTAAGGGGCTGTTCTTGTCCACCTTGTTTATTCCTCTCTTGTTGCAAACCTCTTAAGTTTTTAAATTTTGGTTTTATGATTCACAAGGTGTGGATTCATGCTGGTGCTACATATTCCAGTATTAGTCTAACAAAGGTTGTGCAGATTGCTTTGAAATTCCTGATTTAGGTTTTAAACGATGTTCTAAAGCTTGCCAGCATTCCTTATACCATCAATGTTGCACTGCTTATGTGTACCCTTGGTGTTAGTGTTGAAATTATATCTATTAACAAATCTCTCTCTCTTTCCAATTCCAGCAGCTGCTTTCCTCTCATGATGTAGATACCCCTGTTCTCTATTCTCGTTTTCCTGAAGGCCAGTAAACAAAGGGTCATAATCATTGCCCTTTCTAATACAGTATATGTAAATGACGTACCAAAAGGAAGGGGAGGGAGGGAACTATCAGGAGAAAGCACCAAACTATTACATCTATATAGGACTTGGAAGGGGTTAGGATGAAGATTTGGGATGGGACGGGGGAAAGGAATGGTGCCAAACCACTTGGACAGTCGGGGATTGAACGCTGATCTGCATGGAGTGAGTCTGTCGCTCTACCGACCAACCCAAAGGGAGTGAACTCGTACATGTCAGTGTTTACTCGATGCAAAGCTATTGAGAAAAATAAGAAATGAAAAGCACTGTAGGGTGCTGAAACAGGGAAGCAACCTTGCTAAACTTCAGGAGTGGGCAGCTGAAATACAATCCAAATGTGTAAGATAATGAAAATAGGGGTAAGGGAGAGAGGAGACCTGTAGGTAACTGCACCGTAAGGGGAAGGTAACTACAGTATAGGAAACAATAAGAGAAAAAGACCTGGGAGTGAATATAATTCCAACACTAACAAGAGAAGCTCAAGTGAACAGGATAATAGCAGCAGCATATAGGAAGTTAGCAAACATAAGAACATCATTCAAGAATCTAACAGGAGGCTTTCAAGTTCATGTACACTGCCTTTGTGAGACCATTATTAGAGTTTGCAGCACCAGCATGGAACCCACACTTTACATAGACAAAATCTAGAAGTTCAGATGCATGCAACTAGATCAGTACTGGAATTGAGAGGGATCAGATATGAAGACATGTTGAGGAAACTCACTCACAGCCTTAGGAGAGAGAAGAAACAGGGAATATGATATCTACATACAAGATCCTGGGGAAAGTGACAATGTGGAAAAAGGAAGCCCACTTAGATTTAAAGAAGGCAGGACAAAGGAACAAAAGTGGAAGCTAGGCACACAATTGAGTAGAGATGACAGGACATTCTTGTACCCTGTACAGGTGGTTGACAAGAAGGTTGTATTGAAGGAAGAGGTTGTTGAAGCCAACTCCATTCACAACTTTAAGAACAAATATGGAAATCTGGAGGCAGTCCTGGTATAAATGGCTAGGAGGCAGGCCATAAAGAGCTAGATCTCACACTCCCCTAGTCACTGATAGGTAATAGGTAAGCACATTTAGGTGAGTAGAGCGCATGCACAATTTGTAGTATAAAAACTTTTCACAGCATTTAATAGAATTTGATCAGTTCAAAACATGCCTGACATACTTAAATCAGTACATTTGAAAAATACTGTTATACACAATTTTCTAAAATACTGTAGTTACTTAATGGGTGGTCATTTTGTAAATGGGTTATGCAATAGAGTATAATGAAAATCCATAATTATAATAATATTTTCAGTATAGTCTTCAGTTCTGTACTGTACTTTTTGTCACCTGTCCTCTATATAAAAATGTGCAAATTGACCCTTAACCTATACTTCAGTAACTTCCTTCAGGTCATCATTACCATAGAAGCATCACACGCAGGAGTGAAGTTCCAGGATTTGAAATAGAGTATAGTAGTTGCGTGAGGCCAGATAATGGCTGCATGTTAAGTGATTAAGTGGCTCAAACCACAGCTGTGAATACACATCTAAGTGACGTAGTATATGAGTACTATACATTATCATGGGTCGTGGAGGTGAATAGTAATGGAGGGAATATCATAAACTTCATTAGGACATGGTACAGTAATTTCAAAGGAATCAGAATCAGCTTGTAGCGGATTGGATCAAAGCCAAGTAGGAAACTGTTCTAAATAAAGTGTCTCAGGACCTCTCATGTTTGCTATTTATTTAAATGACTAACACACAGAACTGAGCAGTAATCTTAGAATTTTAATAAAGAATAATGGCATGTTTATCTTTTATTAATATATTGTTCAACATCAGTATTTGAGCATGAATTTTGCGGCTAGATAAACTATTTTTCATAACTGAAGTTGGCTCTTCATCTTCATTCCACAGCACATTATATTTATCTAGGACTCACATCCAGTGTTTTTGCCTCTGGCCTTAAAAGTAATGCAACTCTTGATGGATCTTTGGTGTTTAACAGTACACTGTATTTAATTTTTCATATAATTCTATTATCATCATTCAACACTTATTATATATGAATAAGAGGCAATCAGATATCAGTCCACATGATACTTTCCTGTAGACTAAATATCAATATTACTGCATCAAAATATTTTGAAGCACAGTAGGTGTTAAAGTAATATTTACATATACAGTTTTAATTTCTAAAAAAAAAAAAAGTACAATTAAAGTGTATGTTTTTTATTTTATTATAGTTTAACTTATTTTAGTTTTGTTGATTTTTTTTTTATTGAAATTTATGAACATTTTTAAACTAAACAAAAATAAATAAAAGTAAATGTTATTTCTAGACATTTTGAACAGGCCTGTATGAGAGCCCTTATTCTCAAGATAAACAGGTACAGTATTCTTTTTTTTCCTAGCAAACTAAACCTTGGCTTTAAGTTCACCTTCAAATTGCACATCTACTCCAAAACACAACTGTGACAGTGGCAGGCACCAGCAAGTGTACAGGTGCATCTCAGCAATTGTGCTAATTGGGCATCTTTCAAGCATCTATGCAACTCTAAGCATTGTGCTATCAAGCCAGCTTCTAATAGCTTGTATCAGACCTTGCATTTATTATGCTTAGCACCTGGGTTGCTCACCGAAAATGTGTAACGCTCAGCACTTGTGCAGCGAGTAGTGAGAAAGGTATTTTATATTATAACACGAATATGTTACAGGGCGGCGGGCGACAGGTGGTCTCTCTCCACGTGGGCCAAGCCGGTGTACAACTTGGGCGTGTATGCTGGGAACTGTTTTGCCTCGAACATGGTATCTTCCCAGATGGTGTACCCTACCCAACTGTGTGAGTATGGTGCATTTGCTTTATCTCATAGCTACATGGAACTGCAATTCACACTATAGGTATTGTGAATGTCAACACCTCATTCATGTAGAGTCTAGACCATAAGGGTACAAGTGTCAATTGACTTCTTATAGATTTTTGTGTGCCTGCCACGACTCAGGTGATTGAAGTGTTACAGGAAGCTATATAAAGTAAAGGGGAATTTGTGAAAGGAGAAGAGGAAGTCATGAGAAAAAAGTATTATTCTGGTACCATGAAAGGTTTGATTTGGAAGAATAAAGTTGTAAGAGATGTGGCAAGAGAGTCGCATTGAAGGAGTGGCAGTGCCTGCTCTTATACTCATATGACATGAGAATGAAAAAAAAAATTAGAGCAATATAAATGGATAACATGATATACATTTGTAGTGTAAAAGAGGATAAATAATTAGTTGTTAAAATATTACATTTTATGGAATGCAACAGCTGGTAAATCATACAAAATTGAAAAAGTTTATCGAGATAGCTCGAATGAATTTGGTAAAATTGCACGCAAGTGAATGTGAGAGTAGGAGAGAAAAGTAAGAAAGATGGGTAGACATGATGAGCGTATGTGTGAGAGGAAACCAGGATTTAGTGTGAAAAACACATGAGAAATACTGTAGTGTCAAATGTTAGATGAAACCAGGGTACTAAATAGGGACTGTCTGATATAGAGTATTGTACTTCAAATGATGATTCACAGGAAGAACTCTACACCCAATTGTATAAAGTAGTTGGGTGCTGCTGTTGATGGTTTGCTGGATCATGTGACAGTGCAAAGTTCACATGATCCTTTGTAGTATGCAAGACTGGGTAAATAGATGTTTTTAAATATTGTTAATCTTCTTTTGCTATACTGTACTGTACTGTATAGTTGTCCTATTTCCTCTCTGCCGAGTTTTCCTCAAGCCATGAAAGTGGGAAACGATACTGATGTCATATGATGATAGTTAAAACACTACTAATATTTCTAAACCTGTTAAGGGTATAAATTACATATTTTGACCAACACTTTGTAAACAATTTCAAACAAATACCAGTAAGTTCCGTGTAATATTTCTCGCTGTGAAAGTCATATTTGATAACAAAAAATTATTTAATTTAAAGTGCAATATGTTTCAAAAATACTTTTCCTAATGTTTCCTAATACTTTTCTCAGTTTTGAGTATTTCTTACGATACAATTTTCCAAGTGGTTTGAATTTCCCATTACTAAACATTATACAGAGATTATTCCAAGGCAGGTGAGCTATAATTTCATGTGAGAAGAGATTCCATCAACTCTATTTGTTTTATCTCATAAAACACACACAACCTTGCTTTAAGAAATGTTGATAGGTAAGATATAAAAATAAAGCTCTGAGGCCCTTTCGTGTGAAGTGAGATTTTATTAATAGTCATTAAATACTATCTATTTAGTATTAGATAGATAAATAGATAGTATTTATTTATCTCTTCCGTGCTTAATAAGGTGTCTATGGTGTAGATTATCATCTGCCTCAGCTGATGGTGTTAGAGGCAATATGAATACATACATTTTCTTAAATTATATCACTGGAGTTTGTTAGACAGCATATAACTCTGGAATCTATAAATGTTCACTTTTGCTGTCAATTCATTCAGTTGCAGAGATGTTGAATGGTATGTTGACAAACACTGGGCCAGTCTGTGACATCATTTTATCATACCTGATTAGATCAGAAAGAGATCATTTAAATATCTCCCTCTTTGCCAGATCATAAAAAATTTAGTTTTACTACAGAATATGTAACTTTGTTTCATATGGCTTTAAAGCCTCACTTTAGTTATAATAAAATACAGTCAAGTACTACATTATAGTGATTGCTCTGAACCATTTACAGTATTTGATTCAAAAATTTTTAAGATTTCAATACATTATTAGGCTCTCATGAATTCTTTCCAAGTTTGGAATTTTGCATCCTTGATATAATCTTGCTTGGTATTGCATTCTAACCACACCAGGTAAACTCAATGTGCCTATAACACTTAAAATTTGTTTTTAAATAGTTTTACAAACATACAAACATCTAATATTTTCATGTGTCCTGTCACTAAACGTCAGGCAAATATCTCTCTCAACAGTAATGAGGAATCATCCTTGGATCCTTTCTTTTCTGAAACAAGTGATGGAAAAATGGTGCCCAGGTCCATCTTCATCGACTTGGAGCCCTCTGTTGTAGGTGAGTTGAAAGCTTTCATCAGCCATACTTGCAGTGGGTGGAGTATAACATTCTCTGGGTCTATCTTCAGTACCTTGTTTTGATGTTAATTATCAATGCGAAAACCAGCATTGAATGTAATGAAATGCCAGTTTCTGGATGAGCCCCAGAGGCTCCCTGACGCTACCTTACTGATCAGGAGCCATACTACTTGAGTGTCGTTAGTCGCAGAGTTCCTTATAAGCCTACCGGGGACCACAAGCCAGAACTTGGCCCCCCTCAAAGAAGTGAAGGGAGCAATGGCCTATGAGCACTTTACATGTAAAGTATATCATATTTGCCATCGACCGGGGAAGGTCCCAGAAAGGCAGGTGAATAAAAATAGACCACTGTCTGGCTGAAAATAGCGAGCTATGTCCTCACAGTGAAAAAGCACTTGTGCTTTTGTGGGTGGAATTACATAAATATTTCTGATCCTTACACTGGTCTCTACACTGTGAACAGGTAAAACTTACCCTTGCTGGTGGTATAGATGCATTACAATCTATATCTATTAGTGAGAATGTCTGTCTGTCTGTCCAAGGCCCTTGACACTAGCCTTCCCCAACTTTCACATATGAAGCAGAGATAGGCAATTCCCATCTGGGCAAATCCCGAGATTTAAGGCAAAGAAGAGAGAGGACCCATAAGATAGGGAGGGGGGCAGAAGGTGGAGAAGGGAGATGTCTGCATTATAAACAGGGAAGGCAGCATGGACTCAATAAGGAGAAAATGGAAGATTGACAGAACTTTTATGAAAGTATTATTGATAAAGAATATAGTTAAACTAAACAAGGTTGGAGGTTAGATGCTTATGGCTAGCCTCATCCCACTTTGCAGAGTGAATGGTGATGACAGCCGATGTCATCCAACTAAACAGCCTAAATCACCATCCCCAACTAAACAGTGAAATGTGGCTGGGAGAGTCCCTAGATTTGTCACTCATAAAACTTAATGTGACTGTACTCCCCCTTCATATAGTCTATAGGTGGCTGCATAAATGCAGATGTACCCAAATGTGTTAATAAAAAAAAAATTGAATTTAGTACAGTATTACATTTTCTGAAAGAGGAGAGAGGAGAGCGAAGGGGTGGATGTTTGAGGAGTGGTAAGGAGAAGATGGAAGGGGGATGCTGTTTGAAGAGAGGGGGAAGGATGGAGAGACAGGAATAGTGGAGGGAGAGATGAGAGAGGGGGGATGTTGGAGAAGAACAGGGGAAAGAATGTTGGAGAGGGTGAGAGGGGAGATATTGGGAAGAAAGTTTGGGGGGAGAGGGGGGGGGGGGGATAAGGAAAGAGATGAGAGAGGGTAGGAAGAATGGGAGAGACCTCAGCATAGCTAGGTAACCTCCCCCCATTTACCATATAAGTGATTTACTTACATTGTTCCCATTATCTTGAAAGATGAGATTCGACGTGGAACACACCAGGATTTATTTCATCCAGCAAATCTGATTACCCACAAGGAGGATGCTGCTAACAATTTTGCAAGAGGTCGCTACACCATTGGCCGGGAAGTTGTGCATACTGTAATGGAGCGCATCAGGAGGCAGGTTGAAGCCTGCTCTGGTCTGCAGGTATGGCATTGTCTTGATGCGACTAATTTTACAACAGTTGTAGTACTAAGTATTTTATTGTCCTGGTGTATAAAATTTTACCTTTAGCATATTTAGCCATACTGTAGTTATTATCAGCATGTCTGTATATAGCCTTCATATAAGTTGGCATGATACATTGTTAGTATGAAGGCAAAGTGCTGGGAACTATATCGTTTAGCATTCACACGTTTTTAACCTTCATAGCAGTAAAACCACAATACATCCAGATCTTGGCATAAGCCATGATTCTTCATATAAAGCCTCTCTCTCTCTCTCTCTCTCTCTTTCACATATCTCTTTGCTTAGGCCATCCTTTAGATTTTTAATCCGCATCCTGTGGGGGGGACGGGGTTTTCAACAGCAGTCCCCATGATGCAGTGGTAAGTCACTCACCCCGCGTTTTGCAGATTTGGCCTGGGTTCATATCCTGACCTGGGTAGGGTTGACTAGGTGCCAATCCTTAACTGTATGCCTCTATTCACCCAGCAGTGAATGGGTATCTGGTTGTTAAACGATTTGGCAGGTAGTATTCCAGGGAAAATTTAGATTAAGGAAATACTCAAAACATTATGTGTGCTAGTGGCTTTACAAGAATGTAAGAACTCTTGTGTATATATAAATAAAAAACAATAAAAATCCCTCACAGTCTTATAGCATCTAGTTTAAGATTATCTTTTGAAGTTTTGCATACGATCATTTATATTGCATCTCCATATATTATGTGTAGTAGCTTTATCTATCAACACTTCTGTAGCATCATCTTCTATCAGCACACCTTTGTTCAACAAGTTGCAAATGATGTTGAATAGAGGAGTAGATGGCCAAGTAGGTCTCAGACATTGGTTGGGAGGATGGCTAAACACACCCAACACTCAAAATCCCCTAGGCATCCTAACCCAAGTGTGCATAAGGCTCAGAGTTCTTCTCGCTGCTGTCTTTGGTGTACCCGGAAAGAGCAGGTGGAAAAAACTCTGCCAACCTTCAGACCTGAGCAAACACAGAAAATACACTCCTAGTTCAAACTCCTAATTGAGACAAGAGTACACCACCAGTCTCATAGGCCCAAAGAGCCATTAACTGTTTTTCCCTAGAGGCTTTTGAGGTGTTGACAGGTGGAGCACAAGGCTATGCTGGCATATGCAGTATCATGTTACTAGCCTAATCCAAAAACAAATAATGTGTATGTTTTGCTTCAAAATTTAGCAAACTTTTCAATGGTGTAAGACAAGCATCAAAAACCTGAAATGTTTGTCTTTTTCTCATTATATAGATAGATATATATATATTGCAAATACTGCACCTTAAATACATACAGTAATTGGATATTTATGTCTGAATATACTGCAACTAGCTCTTCCCATTTCTTGATGGTGGAGGTAAATATTTTACCACCAGTATGCATAACATTTGGAGAAATATTCACCATTACAGGTATATATTTAGTTTTCTTCGTCTTAATGCAAGTCATTCCATAACATTGCTTCTCCCTTTTGTTTTCCAATACAGAATAGAACATATTTATCATGCTCAAAATATATCTTAAAAATCTAATTTATTCTCATATATATATATTATATTAATAGCATTAACAACTGAGTACAGTAGAGTATATTGTTTATCATTTCCTGACTTACAAAACAAAAAAAAAGTCAAATCAGACATTAAATTAAGGCGTGCCAGATTCTACCACTTTACAATTTTGTATTATATTTGCTGCACAAAGATAATTAATTTGATACAAAGCATTTAATTTTATTAGTAATTCCAGAACAATTTACAGTATAAATTTAGAAGATAATATTTCCATGGATTAATAACGATTTATTCTGGCAGGGATTCATATGCACTCATTCCTTCGGTGGTGGCACTGGATCTGGGTTTATGGCGCTGCTGTTGGAGAAGCTGCTCCAAGAATATTCCAGCACCAGCTTAATGAGATTCTGTGCATTTCCTTCACCACAGATGTCAACAGCAGTAGTGGAACCTTATAACACTATTCTCCACGCTTCAAATACCATGGAGTACGATCACTGCGCTTTTGTATTTGACAATGAAGCTACATATAACATGTGTGTAAATAAATTAGGAATTGAACGCCCAACTTTCTCAAATCTGAATCACCTTGTTGCTCAAGTTATATCTGCATCTACTGCCTCTCTCCGATTTGGTGGTTCCCTCAATGTAGATGTACGAGATTTTAATACAAACTTAGTGCCTCTTCCCCGCCTTCATTTTCCAGTGATGACTTATGCACCAGTCATACCAGCAGACAATGCTTATCGAGAGCAACAATCTGTTGCAGACATGACCACAGCTTGTTTTGATCCCTCTTCACAAATGGCAACATGTAATCCAGTTAATGGCAAGTACATGTCATGTTGCTTGCTATACCGTGGAGATGTAACGCCTAATGATGTGCAGAGGGCTATATCTGCTATAAAACTCAAGAAAACTGTTCAGTTTGTGGAATGGTGTCCCACAGGTTTCAAATTAGGAATCAACAGTGGACATCCAAAGGTGCTCCCAGGTGGAGACCTAGCCAAAATGAGCAGAGCTGTATGTATGCTAGCAAATACCACTGCCTTTAAAGATTCCTGGGACCGCATCAACCAAAAGTTTAATCTAATGTACAGCAGACGTGCATTTGTACACTGGTATGTTGGAGCAGGTCTAGAAGAATCTGAGCTTACAATTGCTCAAGAAAATTTGGCTCAGCTTGTGAAAGATTATGAAGAGGTTGATGGTGATAGTACTGAGGAAATTGATACTGATGAATTTTAAAGAAAGTTTAGGGTAAAAGCTCTTCAAGCTTACAGTGACAAGACTCCTATCTGCCCATGCTCGCTTCCCTGTTGCTCAGATAGAACTACTGTAAGTGTGGAGAAATTCAACCTTAATCCCTATGCATACCTGTTCCTGTTCCATGCATACACACACTTATATGCCTGGCTGAATTGTTGGTCAACACCAGCCAACATAACAGACTTCAGAGGTGGTCTTGACCACTGTCAGCCTGTTGACTTTTTCCGCTTCGGCGTTTATCTGCGCTCGATGCGATCTGAACTGTCATTCTCGGGTTGGCCTTCACAGCCACAGCAGGTGTTGCATCCAACTAGACACCCAGGGCACAACTCTATAACCCCATGGGGCTGATGGATGCCTACTAAATTTATGTATTTAATCCATGGACAATAAAAAGAAAAGACAATAGCTGAACAACTATATTGTTAAATAATCTTGTATAAAATATATTTTTTTCCTAAGGTGTCATTCTTTAATATATTTTACATTATATACAATGATTCTACTTATGATTTGGTATATAAGCATTGCTATTTTAGGTGAGTGGCATACTAAAATATAAGATATATATAATCTAATGCAGTTTAAAATAATAAATATGAAAGGCAACTCAATAAATCCATGTTTTCCAAACCAATGATGTGCTAAGTCTTCTGTACTCAGTGAAATATATAAAGATAGTATACAGAAAGATAGCTATAGCTATATCTCCCACATATCCCAGCAGTACAAGCACCACCACAAGAGCACGTTATTCTCTATATTATAATGGATTTTGTACTTCAATAAAAGTTTCTAGTCTAATATTTCATTTAATACCCATATACAAATATATTTTCCATAACTCCATGTTGTATCACTAAATATGTTAAATTGTTATATATTTACCTAAACAATTTGAAATTGTTTCAATAAATACAATATATACTACAAGTGCTATAAGCAAAGTGGAGATGGTGATAAAAAGTACCCAAATAACCCCACCAGGGCCAGTGTGGGTACTACTGTATTATAAGGTATCTCCTCTCTTTAATTTATCAAAATACAGTACTTTACTTTTGGATTTATTGGCACTCATGCCGAGTTGTTAATAGGGCAAGTGTGCACAATCTCTTTAACGTGACGTATCAATGACAAAATCAGTGGGACCTGTGATGAGGATTTGAACCAATGCTCTGGGTACTCTCAAGCACATGCCTTAGACCACTATGCCCAACATGATCAAAAGAATCCCAGGTTACAATTATTTTGACCATGTTGTGGTGTAGTGGTCTAAGACACTTGCATAGGAGTACCCAGAGCATAGGTTCGAATCCTCCTCATGGCTCCTACTCATTTTCTAAAGGCAAGAGTCCTGGAAATTACATAAGAAATATATACCAATCACCAAAAAATTACAATACTGTACTTAAGATTATTATAAAATAGGGAAATCTATTGTAGATATTCATGTCTGTAGTACAGTACTACATTTACATTACATTTTCAGAAGAACCAGAGTTACTACAGTATTAAGATTAGACATGGCAACTGTGTTGTTCTCTATGCTGATTATTGTCAAAGCAAGTGACATACATGTTTGTTCCTTCAAAAGAATACAAATACAACATACTTTGAGTTTTGATCAAGTTATACATGATTCAAAGATATAATACTGTACCATTCGAAAATGATATATACCTGTCTTAAATGTTATTCACAAGATTTGTCAATAACATGCAGTGGCAGACCGTATACTGTGAGTGCTGCAGCAGTGAGGTACCAGCGGCAAAGGAAACGCGATCGGGCGACCAAAAGAGCAATATCCGAGGGAGGTGTGGCCAAGGGAGTACCTGGTTCACCATCTTCACCACGCAATGCTCGAATCATTCCCCGAGTGAGGACATCCGTGTCTTTGTCCGTAACATCCCACAACATTCCTACTACACATGGGCTGTAAAAATAAGAGGCACAATCAGCTTCATAACTTAAAAATCACTTCTGGCACAAAGTAATACTGTACATCCAACCTTAAATATTGTCATATACTTATATAATGCCTGGAAGAGACATATTCTAGAGAAAACAGAAAATATGGGTGTCAATGTAGTGTAAACAAATAAACATTGTGGTGGAATTTCATTACAGAAAATATACTTTAAGTATGTGAAAAGCCCCTTGATAAGATATTCTGCCACTCCCAGAGGTATACTGATCTGCCACGCGTTAATCAGATCAACTGACTGTCGGGCAAGAATGTACAGTACTTTTGCCACAGTATATTATATTAGGTGCTTGACAGACACTAGACAATGATAAATCCAGCCAAAACAACAAATTCAGGAGGATCTATTCTCAAGCCCCTCCAAAAAAAAAAAAAAAAAAAAAAAACCATAGACATCAACAAGTGTCTACCATTGTTAACCCTTTAATAGTCTTAACAGCCAATCATACAATCTCCCGCAAGACTTCAACGCTGTAAGATGGGAGCACTATTTATGCTGGGTTCACTTCTCCCACTAACCTTCTCATGTATCCTAACACTGTATTTACGCACCAGTATAAGACAAATAAGAATTGCAAGCCATGATAATGCCCCTACATTGCAACCGTAAAGGTGAAAGGGCGAAACGGGAAAAACCAAGACAACCGCACCACAAACAATACCTTAAACAGGAAGCCAAGGAACAAGAACATTGAACCGCAGAGAAAACAGAACTGGTTAAGCAGCCAAAACAATTCTGAGTGGCAGAAAAAGAGTCATACCCACCACTGCCCAAACCCATGAAACCACCACCTCTTCTGGGAAAACGAGTGGAGAGAGAGTAGTGAACATAAAGGCAAGTGACCAAACAGATTCGTGAACAAAAATTGAAAACACCCAGCTGGCAGACATAGCGAACATCATAGAAACATCACCATAACCTGCAGTAGTAGAGTGAATAGCATGGAAACAACAACTGCAGTTGCATCAGCAGACCTCAAGGCTGAAGATGATGAGTCTGCTTCTAATTGAGATAACCTCATGTAATGCACAGATATGGAGTACTTCCACAAACTGGTTCAAAGCCAAAAGCAACTTGGGCACTTTGGTATGGAGCTGCAAAGCTCTGATATTATGGAAAAAGGCAGGTGCTAACAGGGTACAACAGACTGCTACAAAAAGAGAATTTTCTGAGAAAACTTGAAAAAAGGGGCAACCCTCCCTTCCAGTAAAGTTACTAGTCAAAGAAAAACAACGGGGTTACCTGCCAGCCAAGAGGAAGCTGGGACCTCATAATGCAGTTACAAAGTGAAAGACAACCTATACACAAAAACATTCTGGCTGCATGAAATCAGCCACACAGCAGGAACCATAGTAATTCTGCCCAAGCCAGAGTTGGAAAAAGAAGAAATGATGGAAGCCTGTGCAAAGGGAAGTATATACAGACTGCAAACTGAGAGATGGAAATGTACCTGTAGGGAAGCAGAGAAGGCATCCAGTTCATACTGAGATGTGAAATATGAGGATCCAATCTGTATGGACCAACAAACCATCCAGCTTAGGCACCAAATACAAAAGAGTCATAGAGCAGCAATGGACCACCTATGAAAAATCTAAATTTCTGGAACTGTCCCCGGTATATAGGAAAATTGGTCTGTTCCAACATCGTCATCTCAACCTTCCCCCCCTCCCCTTCCTCAAGCTATAGCACTTGCAGCCCCAGTGCTATAGCTTGAAGAGCTACTGAGGGTACCCTCCCAGAAAATAATATCCGACAATAAACTGAACACACATAAAATGATTATAAACATTAATGTGCAGAGATCTGCCGGCCAGTGAACTCTGGTTCACTTCAGTGGTGGTGTGCCAGCAAACCTCAGAATGTAAGGGGGGTTAATTTCAAATACACAAACAATTAAGCAATTAATTAAGATATTAATTTCTCTTCTGTGGTCAAACTGCTACACTGGGTTTCAAAATGTAAAAAGTTTATAACTGAAAGGATAATGAAAACCAGATATAGATGCAAGTGATAAATAAATATAAACTAGTGTACTGCATGATTAATGTGTTCTTAAATTTTAACATACCTATAAGCTATTAAGTAGTTGAGCACAACTCCCCAAGGGTCTGGAATTCGTCCTCGTGGTGCTAGACGTACAGAAGCACAACCATAGAGGAGGACCAATGCCTTACACTCAAGTCCTTCAACCAGCTCACCTGGGAGATACTGACTGCCAGAACCATGACCAGAATACCTGTTGATTATGTCATTTATAATATATGAAAGACAGGAGGAGGGTGGGAATGCTGGGGGTGAGTTACATGTGTGATCGCACATTAATGATCCAAGAATTAAGGAGCACGGTAAAACCAAGCAAAACACATGTTTACTTCTGCATAACCTCCTTAACCCTTAAACTGCGCAACGCACCTGCAGGCCCTCGTCTGGTTTGCGCAAAGCGCCTCCGGGTATTTGTATTTTTCACGTTCCATTCAAAACCCCCACGGCTACATGGTGTTCACATCAGCTTCTACAGGGCCCTTGTGAACAGACACCATCCTTACAAAAAATCATGGGCCACATTCCCAGGTGTGAGAGCCTCAGTACTGAGTGAGCAACCAAGCCCGGCGCACACAGCATGAGCTCACAGCACTGCTGTTCAGCTTGAGACCACAGCATCGCCTAATAATTAATGTCAAAATATAAATATAAACAAATAAATAAATAAATAAAAATAAATAAATAAATAAATAAAAATAAATAAATAAAAATAAATAAAAATAAATAAATAAATAAATAAAAATAAATAAAAATAAATAAAAATAAATAAATAAAAATAAATAAATAAATAAAAATAAATAAATAAATAAAAATAAATAAATAAATAAAAATAAATAAATAAATAAAAATAAATAAATAAATAAATATATATATAAAACTTGTAGTATTTAGCCATGATAGTATTACAGAAGAACCTAAGTGTAATATTAACTGTGTACAATGTTCAAATATCAGTGATTCAATGCTGTTCACAATGTTCAGAGCACTAGCCACAGCACTACAGCATTATTTCGTCCATCTAGGAATCTTCAAACGACTTCCTAGGTTCCTTTACAAAATAAACTTGTGATCAATTATTCATTTACAGGAATTAGTGACCAGGATTGTGACAATAGCAGGATTGTGGTGATAATTATTGGATAATTAGCGCTGTGCATAGTAATCGAGGTAGCCTCACTGTGTGTGTGACAGTCACTCTTGTTTTGCTCACCATACTAGCTTAGTGGTTCGCTATGGTGAACACATATGTACATGGGTTATACAATGTGTGTATATAGTGTAATAACGGCAACAGGTGTATGTTGAGAGCAGCTATTTTGGTGAGGAAGGTGACGTCATAATTGTAGCGTCATCTGCTGTCTGCTGTGATTTCTCATGCAGTGTATGGTGGCCACTGTACTGTTTGGACACAATACCAGCTTACTTTCATAGTTCTGGTGTTCTGGAATATAGTTCTGGAATAAAACATGTAGATAGGTATACATAACATATGTAAATAGTGTAATAAAAACAATAACAGTACAGTAAGGTGGGAGGAGGTTATCTTGAGATTATCTTAAGATGATTTCGGGGCTTAGTGTCCCTGCGGCCAGGTCCTCGACCAGGCCTCCACGCCCAGGAAGCAGCCCGTGATAGCCGACCAACTCTCAGGTACTTATTTACTGCTAGGTAACAGGGGCATCAGCGTGAAAGAAACTCCGCCCATTGTTTCTCGCCGGCGCCCAGGATCGAACCTGGGACTACAGGATCACGCGTCCAGTGTTCTGTCCGCTCAGCCACTGGCTCGGGTAATGGCGAGTACGATGTTGGAGGAGAGGGGAAGGACTGGCTGGCTGGGTGTGGCAGCTCACACTCTGGGAGTTCCGAGTGTGTTTATGGTGTATATATAGTGTGTGATACTGTACAGTGTGCAAATAGATTGTATATACTGTATACATAAATTAGCATGATATATTGGAAATATGTGCCGGATGTGTACACATGTGTCATGCACGTAACACAGTGTCTTCGGACAGTACGGATGTTCTACTGCCATAATACAGTGTATGTGTTAATTATACATAGGATTCATAGGATTGGCAAGTAAAAACAAATAAAATGCATTTGGAACTGTGCGCAAAAAATGAACAAAAATATATTTGTGGCAGCTCGTGCATCCTGCCCCGGGTGCCCTAAATGGTGAAGTCACACGCCAACTTACGGACCCCATAGCAGCCAAAGTAAGTACAATTTCGACTTTCTGTTAACATATCCATACTCAGGGAAGGGTTTTTGACACTTTCAAAAAACAAAGAATTTTTTCCAGAGAATTTATTTCCTGTGCACAGGGGGAAGTTGTGTCATTTGGAAGCCGAGCAGTTGAGGGGGGTTAATCAAACAAAATCAGTAGGCAAACTTTGTTTTCATAACCGACTCATTTGTGCAAGGAATGATATGAACATTACATGTTTATATTGATGTATACAGTCCATGTTGAAACATGTAAATGTGAATGGGAAAATACTAATACTGAAATCATGTGTCCACAGATATGCATGCATTACAAGTACAGGCATTAAATAATAACCTTGGATCGACAAGTACTCACACCACTAAATCTTGGTTAGTGATGGCTTCCCTGAACTCTTCATGAGTCGGTCTGCGAGCAGTAATGCCTGGCCAGCCAGTCTCGTCAAACACAGGCTTCAAACGCTCTTGTGTTCTTGGCAAGTTGTTATCTGGATCCAACATATAAAAGCCTTTGCTTGAGTCAACACCTTGAACTAGTACACTCGTGCTTCGGCAAGAGTGATGCTGACAGAGATAAGGAATGAACAAAATATAAAATAAAAACTCAAAATTAAAAAAAAAAAAAAGTTGTTACTTTACTGTACATATTAGAGTATCAACAAAGCTGAATAATGAAATAACTGAAATAGCTTCATTTAGTTTAAAAATATGTTTGGGAATGCAAGAAATGTAATGAAATGAAATAAATGAAATGTAATGAAGAGGAACATTAACTTGTATTTTACATAAAATTCATTTTTCATTCAACGTAGATAAAAACAATTAATCACCACTTCCTCATTCCCTACTTTTATGGAGTTATTAGGTTTATGATAAACAATGTATATTACAAAATGATACTCATCCACTCACTGTATCTTACACACTTAATATTATCATTTAGAACCAGCAGTACTATCATCCAGCAGATTGTCCACAGCATCATCCCCTGCTTCATAAAGCTAGGGACATAGTGCTTCTCATAAGATGCTATAAACAAACATTTCTTTGTTCTTCACAGACTGCTTCTACCGAGCCAGGTTAGTGATCACTTTTTAAACACGGTTCACACTTGACCTCTACTGCCCCACACACTCACAATACCTGACAAAGTTTTTCACCTTCCTCTCCTTCCATGCCCTCAGAACCACCTAAATACACTCTTCACTAGTCTATTATTCAGTCACCATGACCAAGCATTTCTAGTACTCTCTTCTCAGTCTTATAAGTTACTAATATCTGCATTCCATATCTTACCATTACAGTACTGTGTATATGTTTGTCTCTTGCTCAATCCTCCTAACACTTAACATATTCACAAATTATAGAGTTCTATTACTCTAATTCTTCACTTTTCATTCAGATTCTACGATTTCATCTCGCATATGAACATAAGGGTAAAGTTGTTAGTTATACAACTGAATTAAAATCCCCAATAATTATTTACTGTGGCTAACGAAGTTACCGGGTACATAGATTGCTTCCAACCACATGGGAGTTTCTATAGGCCATTGCTCCTCATGCTTCTCTGAGTGGGCCAGGTTCGGGTTCATGGTCCTCAGTAGGCATAGAACTCAAATCGAATTGACTGATGCCACGGTCTAATACATACATATCAGCCTGGTAAGCTCCGGGGAGCCGGAAGGACTCTCCACAGAAAAAATGGCACTGATTACTAGGAAATGCTTCTTTATTATCAGAACCTTGGTTGCTTTCCTACCTAGGGCTATGGGTTCAAACAGGTCAACCTAGTACATCAGGCTCCAGTATAGTTTGACCTGCTCTTTGGTATTATAGCAAGCAATTTCTCTGTAAAGTTGAATGAGGTACACTTTCCACTGCCTCTCTACTAAATATTTTGGCTGGCCTGGTACTGGCCCGGCGGGCCACTTCAAAGTAGGCCTGACGCGCGCGCACCACCCAGCTAAGATCAAAGTCGACCAAGTGTGGCCCATAAGTGCTACGTCACACTCAAATGTTTATACTGCACTCTTTCCAGTTTTCTGACCTGTTTTCCAAGCTACGTCATTCATTAAGGAACCAAATTGTTGGCAATAGAACAGCGGCCATTTTAAAATAAGTCCCATAATAATCAGACAATAAATGGAATTTTTACAAATACTGTATTTTAATTGTTGATGCCGGTAATATATCATATACTGTGTGAATTGTTTTGATACTTCGCAAATGTAATCACGACCCCAAAGTATTAACAAGAAAGATCATTTGAAAAATTACTTGGTACGATGGGACTCCAAGTAAAGCAGAGCCTAGCATGCTACACTCATGGTCCTGGCTTGGAAAGCAGAATTGGAAGTAAAGGGGGGCACACTCAGACGATACACCCACATCAGTACTGTACTGTAAAACCAAATAACTTCTAAAATTATGTCAAACATTTGAAGATCATACCTGATACAACAGGGTCAACATACGAAGACTTGGCATCCTAGTCACTGGCTGATCTTGTAACACCCACATCATCTCCCAAGGTAGTGAAACAATGCTCTGAAAGAGGAAATTGCCTTAGAAACACACTGATAAACAGCCAGTTGAATTTATAATAATAGAGAATATATGGATAAGTTAATTTGATAAAATTTTTGCACTTCAGCAACTTGATCAGGTTCTGCCTCACTTATCACAATCATTGACCATCATGCATCTATAATGTACACACACATATTCATTGTCTTATGGTCTGAGACAATACACACAAACTTCATTCACATGTTTATAAGCCTTTACGTTTTGAAGCCTTGAATCTTGAATCCTTGAATCACCTCAAGGTAGGTTTCCTCCAACTTAAATTACCCTAACGAAAGTATTTGGGTAGGAAACATTTATGATGCTCTTAAATGTTTTTTAAAAAAAAAATAACTAAAAAGAGTTCAGCTCGATCATTTAACACACACAGTAACAACTCACTGACTTTCACAAGAGTTAGACTACAGGAAAGCTTAAATATGCACATAATCAAACTATAAACAAATAATGACCTTGTCCAGTATGAGAATAACTGGATTTCTCTGAGCTCGTTGCAATCGACTCAAAGTTCCTTCCTCTTTCTGAATGGCTGCATAAAGATCTTTGATACGCTCACTTCTCACCGATTCATGGAACAAAGCTGCAATGCTTGCACGCACATTGATGTTCATGCCAAGTTCGAAGCCTGTAGTCTTTTCTGGTGGTATTGGACAGGTAATGATGCACTGTAAAACATGTGAATACACTAAAGATTAATATTTTATTTTACAATTTAAGTAATTTTGTCTGCTAAAGCACATCATATAGATTTTGTTATAATTACTGTTTTATTAGCAAGTGTCTAGACGTTTACAATTATTTTGGTTTGCAAGAACTTACATTAGAGTTCAATAGAGAAGATTACACACAATACTCCTATTAGATCAAGCTCATAAGCCAAATAATGATACAGTAACACATAAGAAATGCAAAACATACTGAAATAATGTTTATAACCGTATGAACAACAATAATAACCTAGAGTGCTGATTATAACCTACTATAATTACTAGAGCACTGAGTGTATTGGAATGCTACTGTCTGCATGAAACCCTCAGTGGCTGCTTTTAGCTAAGGCATAGATTCATTAAAGTTGTTATTAACAATGAAGTCTCTGATGACTATCTAAGGCTGACCAAATACACAGGACCAGATTCTGGCATTCTAACAGAGGCAAATGAAATGTAGGGGATCTAAAAACCACAAAAAAATAAATAAAACCAACTAAGAGACAAGACAATGTGTAAAGTTTGTTGACACTAGGGGGGGGGGGGGAGAAATGCAGGTGAGAACATCATTTAAGAACAGAGTCCTTGGTAGTCTCTAGATAGAAGGGCAACTGAAGACTTATTACAGAAAAATGAGGAGAAAGAGGTGAACAATGTCTTTAATATATAACATATTCATTAAGAAATTTCTCACCTGCAACAGTTGCTTTTGTGTGTCTGTAAGGGAAATCTTGCAATTAGCAAGTATACGAGTGGTGCTCTCTTCCAGAAGGAGTTGGTCACGAATGTCAAGAGAGCCTGTTAGCAAACAGGACCAATGTCGTAGCCAAGCCACCTCCATACTCCTGACTACACACTGCATTGAATAAAAAAAAACTGTATACAATATCTAGAGTAAATGCTGTTATACACATGACTTTATGGAATGAAATTACAATAATGCAAACATAATACTGTACTAGTATTAGTGGCATTAGTTTACTAAGTGTAGCAGGAAGTTTGTCAAGATAGTAATTGAAGGATTATTGAATATTATTGAAAACTGATCAGCAATGAACAAGGTGGGATTCGTGATGAAAGAGGGTGTATAGATCAGATATTTACACTGAGACTGCTTTTAGTGAATGTATGTAAGGTCTGTAAGGTGAACATTCCTTTAGGGATATTGTAAAAATATATGACAAGTGAGGAGCATTTATGGAGTTGGCCAAATTCTATTAAATACCTTTATGTCAGAAGTAGTAAATGTATAAGAGTTAATGGAGTAATGAGCGATGGGCTTTATATTAATGAAAGGATATTAATGTCACCAAGGTAACATTACACAATGTGTAATGTTACCTTCGTGATTCAATATGTACTGTATATGGATGGCAGTATGAGGAAGGTCAAAGTATGAATGTTAAATGTGTAAACCTAATGAATACACCAAATATGAACTAATAACGTATAACAATTTGACGTATGCAGATGATACAGTTTTTTAGAGGTTATCTTTATTATGTAGACCAGTTGCACCATTTATTGAAGTGTGAAAGAAAACTTTTTATTATTTTTGTTATTTATATATAGTACTGTACAAGAGTTCATACATTCTTGTACAACCACTAGCATGCATAGTGTTTCAGGGAAGTCCTTAATCCTAATTTTCACACACACATCCCCAGGAAGCAGTCCATAGCAGCTGTCTAACTCTTAGGTACCTATTTACTGCTAGGCAAACAGATGCATCAGGGTGAAAGCAACTCTGCCCATTTGTTTCCGCCTCCGCCGAGGATCGAACCCGGACCCTTAGGACAATGAACCCCAAGCGCTGTCCACATAGCCGTCTGGCCCCAACTTTAAATGTGAAAGGGGACAAAAATAAATCTATGGTACAGGTACTATTGTAAAGAGAGAAGGAAACTGTCTATCTGTGTGTGTGTGTGTGTAATTACCTAAGTGTAATTACCTAAGTGTAGTTACAGGATGAGAGCTACGCTCGTGGTGTCCCGTCTTCCCAGCACTCTTTGTCATATAACGCTTTGAAACTACTGTGTGTGTGTGTGTGTGTGTGTGTGTGTGTGTGTGTGTGTGTGTGTGTGTGTGTGTGTGTGTGTGTGTATGCGTGTGTGTGTGCATGCGTGTGTGTGTGTGCATGCGTGTGTGTGTGTGCATGCGTGTGTGTGTGTGTGCATGCGTGTGTGTGTGTGCACATGCGTGTGTGTGTGCATGCGTGTGTGTGAAATGAACATGAATGGTACAGTTCTGGAAGTGGTTCATCTGTTTAAATATGCAAGACGTGTGACTGAAGAATATCTAAGGAATCCGCACAGCTGTAATTTGAGAGTAGGGTCAGCCAGGGAAGGAAAGTGGCTCATGCAATAAAAGCTCTGGTTAGAAAAAGCAAAAGAGGACAAGATGAATGCATGAATGCGTGGAAGAGTCAACCCTCATGCATGGTTGAGAGATGGTCGTGTGATATAAACATGAAAAATCACAAGTTAGGGAGTATAAATTAGTAATATAAAGAACCTGTTTGGTGATAAGAGAAGATAGAATAGTACAGTTGGGTTCATTCTCAACATACAATAGGAATTTGGGGTTCGAATTCCGGGCAGGACAGAAATGGTTAGGCACTTTTCTATCACCTAATGCCTCTGCTCACCTAGCATTAAATAGCTACCCAGGAGTTATCAATTGTTGTGGAGTTGCATCCTGGGGAGGGTCACTAGCTTGACCTTGGGGGGGGGGGGGGGGGGGACCTCAATATAAGCCTAACATATATACATACACAGGCTGCTTGTCCCCAACAAAATGAATTATTACTGTATATCAAATACTGTACTATCTCATGGAGAACATTGGAGCAAAAATTAATAAACTGCAAATTAAAGAGTGTAAAGAGGTAGTGTGGGCATACTGATTGAATGAATGAAGGTAGACTTGCAAAGAGTGAACTGGAGGGAAGGAGTACGAGAGAAAGGCTGGAAAGAAAGTATAAGGAAGGAAGGGGTGAGGAGGAAATAGAAAGGGAGGTAGAGGGAGGAAGGGATGGACAAGTGATGTCTTACCTTTCTGATATCTATCACCTTCTTTCATTATATAATAATAGTCACATTTTATCTCTAAAGATGATGCCACCACACCCCCAGGAAAGTGAGAAAGAGGGGTTATGACACATGAAAACAATACTTTACCAGTGAAGTATGAAAAAAACTGAGCACTTCTGTATGACTGCCTGAACTTGTAAAGAAAGGTTACCTTAAGCCTGTTATTCAGTTCTTCTCTCTTAGTGAAGTATTTTTGCTGCTGGTCACGGTAGTCCTTGCTGATAATTTTGTTTTCTTCTTTGATAAGCTCCACCTCCTGCCTGATACCTCGTACTCCCTTGTCTTTAGGTGCTGCCACTGCCTTAGTAATGAATGAAATAAATAGCTTTAACACATTCATATTCAGAACATAGTAAAATATTTATATAATACTGTATTACACATAACTACAATTAAATAAAGAGCACCAATTTAAACATTACTGTACTTTTCTGGGGTACAATTACAATATCTTCACACTGAACATATGTTAATCTGAACACTGCTTGGCCTAAAGCATTTTGGTTAAATGAACATCATTGTAATTCACAGCAAATTTTATACTATACAGGGAGTATAATATAAAAGATCCTAAGATCCAAAAGTCAGAGCTGCGAATATGCAATCGACACCCATCTCTCTTATGTCCGAACCAATAACCACTGTATGAACAGGCTGGGCATCACGTATCCATATTCAATATCATGTAACGTATCCAATACAACAAAGAAGACCCGAACTCAATAGAGACTGGGTCGAACACTGAGGCGGAAGCTGGGTCGAGCAGGAGGTATGAACCTACGGCTTCCCAAACCTCCACAGGGGAAAGTCGAGAGATCGAAAACCTCCAGAAGGCCGCAGCCGCAGAACCCAAGGGAACCCAGAAGCTGACCCCATATCAAATTTGTACAAGGAAGGGGAGTACAAAAACCCCGAACATGCAACAGCAGACCCTTAGACATTTACAGGGGTGCATAGGGAAGAAAACCCTAAGCACATGCAGCCCCAGTACAACACGCTCAAATTTTCCCCTCCCCCTTCCGGGGAGGGGAGGGCTGTGTGGACAAGTGCCGCGGTGGTGGAGCGCGGTGTTTGCTTATTTCTTTAAGTAGGGGGAGGTCTGCTTCTTTGTTAGGTCTTCGGTTGCAATTTTCTTACCATGTGGGGGGTCTGTTTTGTTAGGCCTACCTTCCTGGGTGCCAACCCCCGGTCAATGGCAGACATGGAATGACTCCAAATAAATGAGGGTTTCCATAGGCCCTTGCTCCCTTTGCCTCTCGGAGGGGGCCAGGTTTTGGCCCGTGGTCCTCGGTAAGCTGAAGTCCAATTGACTGATGCCCCAGACTAATAAAACACATATTAACCGGATAGCTCCAGGAAGCCTCCAGGGCTTCCCCACAGAAAAAGATGCCAGACCAATAATGATATTCTTAAAGCACTTGCACTCTCTAGTCTAGAATAATGTTGTATATTACCTACTCTTTTAAAGACTATAAATTGCTGACCTTAAGAATGTATAGAGAACAGTCTTGGGGAACATTAAGAAATCCTTTAATTGTATTTCCTTCAATGCAGCACAATCTGCATTTAAAAAATACTGGTTCCAAATATGTATACTGAAAGAAAAATTCCTTACAAGAGTAAAGGGCTTGGTAGAAGGTGCACCACTGCCCCAGTGACAACTACAGGGTAATATGTGACCTGCCAGAAATGCTATGCATGTTAGTGGCTTTGCAAAAATGTAAAAATACCAATCTTATGTAATCTCAACAACCCATTGTACCTTCTTGTGAATAAGTTATTATTAAAATTATTATGTACAACTAAGAGATAACTAAAAAATAATGATTCAAGGCTTTTCATTACTCCTCTTTAAAGTTAAGAGAAATTATCAACAAACCCATACTATATACATGAGACAACTTGTCATATACCTAGAGAGAGCTCTTGATATGCAGAGCTGTGCTGAAAACAGACACAACCATCTAGCAGGTCAGGCTGTCATACAGGAGACCTGGTTAGAGACCGGGTAACAGGGACAGTGATCCCAGGAATTACTTCAAGGTAGATTACAACATAACATAAGAGAATCCACCACTTAAATTTGATTTGCATCTCGTAATCTTAATGCAGATCATCGTGCCTACATTTACCAAACAATAATTTACAGCAACTGGTCTTCCGATGATTCAGAGTCAGTTACATACCTGGACAGTTATGGTCGGGAGCGGACCACATGTGCAGCGGGATATGTATAACCCAGGCGTGGGAGGGTGGGAGCCAATCTTCTGAAAGTTATGCTCACCCACGCTCTGAGTTGTCATTTGAACTACTGTCCACTCTGAAATACAGATTATGAAATGTAGTATATTTTTCTGGGATTAAAGTAATTTAAAAGTACACCTGTATACATTCTATTTGCATGTACAGTGCACGTGTGTAAGCATTAATGTATATAATTATCCAAGTGTAATTACCTATGTGTAGTTACAGGATGAGAGCTATGCTTGTGGTGTCCCATCTTCCCAGTACTCTTTGTATATATGGATTGATAATAAGACTAACCTGAAGGAAGCTTCCGCAGATGGTTCACAGTTTCATCCTTGGCAGTGGTGGATAATGTAACTTTCTCATCTTCCAGGGTGTCACGAGTAATGACATCTCCACTTTCTTCACCTTCTTTGTTACCTAGACTGCAGGTCAATGGTTGTTGGTTAAATATATGATCTTGATACCTTCCTCATGAAATGTAGCCTATGAATACTCATACAAATAAAAAAATATGACTTAAAATCTTAAATTAGCATGCACACAAGCCAAATAATTACTAATCCAAATAAACCACGAGAGAGATGGCAACCGATTGTAAGAACCTGGTCATAAGAAATAATTATTTCTTCATCTGCCTATACCTACTGTTAATTTGTTTCCTTTGACAACTTCCTTTCCTTGGGCCTTCCCAATACATCTTGGTGACTATGGTCACTCATTACCTACTTTCAGCTTGCGCATGATGTGGAACATTTGAAAAAAATAATAGAAAATATTAACCTGGGCTTGTGGAGTCGCTGGGCCATGCGATGATGGAGGAGCGTTGAATGTGAAAGTGACAACTGGTGGAAGGCATCCTCCATTTTCCCTTCCTCTAATTCCCTTCTACCTGCCATAATATTGACATCTGCCAAAAACAGATGGACAGATTAAATGTACACATTTAAAAGACAGATTAAATGTACACATTTACACAATACCTGCATAAACTATAATGCAATTTTTCTTATACAGTATTCTTTTCACAAGGTTTGTATTATTAGACATTGAAAATATATTCCAAGACATGAGTATGGGGGCCACAACTTATTGAAAGAGCACCAAAAAATGGCACACAGTACAGGTTGATCATAAGTAATATAGGAACAAGATAACATTGAAGTAAGCCTACTGTCCTATGCAAAGCAGAAGAAACTACTTCCACCCATTCATTTTTAATCTATTTAACTGTCTAACTTATTCAAGACATTTAAACTACACTTCTATACATTTAAATTATTCCATCCATTCACAACTCCATTGCAAATAAATTTTCACTCATCAGTATGCAATTTTTGTAACTAAAGTCCTTGAAATTTTGCAGTGTCAATGTTACTGAGCATAGGTATCAGTAAATGAACAGTGATGCACCTGAAATAGTGCCAATTTTTTAATAATGCCCAAGAAGGTAGCTAAGGCTTTCAGGATTTCTTCCCAACATGGCAAATGATTGCCAGAGGTCTCTAGTGTTGAATGAGAACCACATAGAATATTTAGCAACTCTGAATATTAACTCAGAGAAATAATAAATCATTTACAAACAACAGGAGCATCATGGTCTATCATTTGAGAATAGCAGTAGCAGTTAAAAGGGTTCATGCCAGTCAATTTATCTTTGTAAAGAAGAATTCCTGATGGTGGAAATAAGCTTTAGCATCTCTCACTGTCATATGCTTTCTAAAGAGCTCATGTGCACTCTGTAGAATGATGACCATAACTAAACAGTATAAACCAAATGAAGTTGTACCAGAGCAAGCCGAGTCCTCCTCTGGGCTCAGGCGGTACTAATCTAGTTGTAAACCTTTAAACTTCCTCAAGTTTCTTTTCTGAGCTTCACAAGGTGTGGGTTCCATGCTGGTGCTTCATACTCAAATAATGGACTCATATAGGCAGTGTGTGCAGACTTGAAACTTCCTTAGTTAGATTCTTAAATGATGTTTGCTCTCTTCCCATATACAGATACTGCTGTTATCCCGTTCACATGAACTTTTTGGTGCAAGTACACTAAATTTGGTGTACACCAATTTGGTGTATTTGGTGGGTGAGTTTGATACTACTAGCACTGCTAGAAGTAACAAACTTGTATCTAAAGTATATGTCCATGTATACTTAATTTATATAACAATAATGCCGTTTACGAGTCTTCACGCATATACAGTATACTTAGTACTGAAAAAGTGAAAACTAGCATGAGTGATACACAAGGTACAAACCTGTGGTCAGAGCACTTGGTATGATTGATGCCATCTCTGTTAGCGATGAGGCCCCAATCTTTGCTAAAATGGTGCTAGTTAAGGTTTCTATTGATGTAGCCATCTGTAAATGAGATTTAAAATAAAATTACATGACGCTCAAAACAAATTTTTTTACCATGTACTGGTACTGTATGCATTGGTAAAATTACTTAACAATTACAGTAACAACTCACTAATTCAAACCTTAGTAGTCTGGATCTATGGGCCAAGGCCAAAAAATTGCATACTTGGAGATGGGCAGAGCAACAAATTATCGAGGGGACAGACCTTGCTGCCAAACCTTAAGGAAAGTCAAAGAACCACACAGGGAGGGGAAGGGTCTAAACAACAGCGAGGAGGACTATTAACTTGGGCAAAACTGGCCACACGAGATCCTGTTAGGAAATGAAAGCAGCAGCAGCTGGGCCACAGAAATAGGAACACATAAGCTTGCCACTCCCAAGCTAGGTGAAACACACCCTCCACAAATGGTGCACAATTCACAAGCAGCACTCCATAAATTGGAAGCTGGTAGAACCACAGAGTGGTAAACAGGCCCACCCATAGACAGCCAAATGAAATCCAAAGTCTGAGGTAAGAGACCTCCCCATCATTATTTCTCATGCCACTAAAACAGATGGAAAGGAAAGAGACTGATTGCAAGAAAGGTCAACATGCAGTGAAAGAGAACAGAACTAAGGACCAAACCCCAAAATCCAACAGCAGGGCTACCCTCAAAGACCAGCCCCACAGAGGAAGGAACCCAACTTAACAGCCCATTTTCCCTTTAGGAAGCCTCAAAATGGTAATGGTGTAATTCAAAAGACATAGAGCAAAGCCATGCTGGAGACAGATGCACTGAAGTGCCAGCAAGACTGCCACAAACATGCACACACATAAAAGTGCAGATGCTGCAGACAAGGAGGCTGTAATGCCAGGTGCAGAAAGAAAGGAAGACAACGCCCCACAACCAGGAACTGGTGAACCTTTGAGGGGGGAGATAGTGCATGGGGTAATAATAACACAGTGGCAAAGATAATAAATGAAAATTTACAGTACAGGTATTTTTTCATTAAAAATTGTCTGACATATTTACAGAAATAGTTTTTTTTATATTTATGGAAATACAGTATGAAGAGTTCATTCACACTCAGGCTCAACTCTGTTCAAGCTACAGTATAACTTCCAATTCTCAGGGATGTAGCCCAATGCATCAAAACATTAAAGCAATTGTTATAAATTTGAATCATTCATTGACTGTCGCAGCCAAAGAATTGAGGAAAGAAAAATTGATGATCGGTCAGAAATCTGTACTTTAATAAACTTAACTAACCATCTAACGAACTAATCTAACCTAAATAAACCTAATGTAATGTAACCTAATAATACTTGTACAGTAGTTGCAACAGATTGGGAAACCTGCAAAACTTTCCCCATCCTAACCTAAGATATTAAGTGAAAAGGTATGTTTTTATTGCACATGTCAACAATTCAGTGCAACTTGGAGCCGTTTCATGGACACAGTACATGTATATTCATTACAATATACAGAAAATCAACAAAATTATTGTTAAATCTTATATTGCTTTTCACACTGCTTTTTAGTATTTTTATGAATTATTGGAAACACTTTTCCTATGCATTTTAGTGATAAAGATAAACCAAAATCTCATTTTATGATTTACACTAAAAATCATCTAACGTACCAAACTAATCCAACTTAGACCTAACCTAATCTAATACATGTAGCCGGCATGTATTTTAAAAATGTACTTTATCCAGCCGTAACCGAGCATAAAGCTACCAGTATCTATGTGGGGTTTGGACAGCAAGTGAGCTTTGTGGAGGTCTTGTGTACGATTTGACCACCTCCCCCTGTACCTGTGCTGTCCTGGCCATCTCTAATTACGGGGACTGTACGATATTAAGTGCCACCCGCCCTTACTTCGTGTGTGAGTTGTGCAGCTCACACACGAGCTGAAAAGTTGAGTTGTAAAGAGGTGTGGAGGCCGCCACGTGAGAGTATGAGGAGAGGGCGACGGGTTCCCTGAGATAGTCTTGAAGGCGGCCGCGATGTTTTGAATTTGGTGTCACTCCAGACTCTAAGTACAGGTCGTGCTACAGTGAATATCATGAAGACATATATTTTATTAATACTATATATATCGTACGTTGCTCAATCCTTGAATTTATATTTAACAGATATTTATTTATTTAAATATTTTACACTCAAGAAATAAATAGGATGACTACAAAACATAATGTACCTGAAACTCGCAATTTTGTGAGCTGGGTTTAGGACTACTGGGTCAACCTTGGCGAGGAGTGGACGTCTGAACAGCTGTTCCGCCTGGACGCCGCCGGTTAACACAACATTATTTGTCCTTTGGGTCGCCATACCGCTGTCTGGCATTCCTCTTCAACAGCCCGCTTTTGACACCTGACGCCCTTATCACCAGGGGTCTCAGGGAAGATGATAGATATTTTGTTTTCCTGTTTTCTGGCTGGTACTTCGGGAGGGGAGTTGCCCGTCGGTGTCTTGGCCGATAGGTGCCGGGTCTTGGTGGGCTCCTCATGTTCCCACAGGGGTGGTGACAGCTGGTCATTGCTCTGCTGGTGGGTCACTGGAAGATGAAATTTTGCACATTTGGTTTAGAGTATTGGGGGCTTTCGTGCCTTCGGGTCGTTTGGCTTTGACTTATTCGGGTACCCACTGGTGTGGGTACTGGGGGTCCCCGGGTGTGGATAGACTGTTTTCCAGTTGGCTCTGTGTTGGGTGCGTACTGACTCTTGGTCTCCTGTGGGATGACTGTGTTTCACTGAGCCCCTGCCATGTGGTGCATTTCGCAGTTCTTTGCAGGAGGGTGCAGTAATTTTTTTATTTTCTTTACCCCGCTGTTTAGCCTCCTTGCTTCTGAGTTTTTCCCCAACTCATGGGAACATTGGGATGCATATGGCCCTGTGCTATAGCCATCCCTAACTCTACAACAACATACTCTGGGGAGAGTTGTTTACTGGTACTGGTCTGCTACACACTTCGAAATCTACTCTTCCCAGCCATCCGGGTTGGACAGTTTTATTCTTTTGTGTGGTACTGCTTTTGTGGATACCTAGAGTATCTCCAGCTTCTCTACCCTCTCTCAACTCCCCAGTGCTGGCCTCAGGTGGCCTTGGTTCCCAGTTGATCACCTGATCAACTTTAATCCCTCACTAAGGGATTAAACGATGACCACCCTTAAACCAGGTCCCTATCAAAAGGTGACTCCTCCAGACAAAAAGACACCAAGGAAAAGCTGGGTAAATAGCTCTGCTAGACTTAATCAGCTGTGAATATATAACTAATTTCTTATTTAGCATATTAATTGGAAGTACTTTACTTTCAGCTAGTTAGTACTGTAGCTTTCAGCTACAGTATATGAAAATTTTAAGCTAGTTACTACACAAAGGCTTGTGGTGTTCACAGATACCTCAAATTAAAATGGTAAGTTAACCAACAAAGTAGATGAGTTGTGTACAAGAATCAATTTGATCAAAGATATTGTCTTTATAAATTGTATATTTTATGCACGCTTTAATAGTTAAATATAATGAGCAAAACTACCGAGAAATACCTTTGGATTCCAGCAAAATGTGGCAACAATATTTACTCAACATTTTCTTGAATAGGATTTGAGGTCATCTCAAGAGTGTGACTTGTGGGCTCAGCATATACCTCTGCCACATTTATTAGATGTGACTGTCCAGGTGCTGGAAAATTGTGATAAGAAAAGTGCTCTGTCATCAAACTATTTGGAAGATATTCTTCCAAACTTGTGCTTTGCATTGCCTCATAATTCTAAGGGATGTTCCCAGCTTCTCCAGTCACTTCCCCTGTAAGTGGAATTATGTACTGTATTCCTGTTAAAAATACCTTAATGTTTTGCCATGTTCTCATATGTACGACCCTGCTATGTCATTGGGTATCAAATTTTGTAGTCAGGAAGGTATGACAATTAACAACAGCACTGACATTTTCAAGCATCCCTTGATTAGATGACTGGAAAATATAATTTATGTTTTGCATGCCCAATATATAAAGTTGTGCAAATTTAAATACTGTAGTTCATACATTTTATTTCTTGTTAGAAACACTTAGACTGTGTTATACAATATCCAGTTAACTTGTTGCTCTTGGTTTGCATCCAAATGGCAACAAAATTTAATAATGAAAGGATGCTGTACACAAAATTAGGATTATATTTTTATTTATAGGTTAAAGTAAACTGTACTTAGTATTTCAGGCAAGGCTAATACATGCTGGTGTTTATTTATACATGATTCAATAGTAAACTTTAATATTGTTTATTACGTTTCCAGAAGTAGTACAGTATGGAATAAGCTTGAAGAAGGGTTGTCTAACAAGAAATATCTCCCTATAGAAGTTAGTGTCATGCTCTACAAACAGCATCCCTCTTCACTAGAAAGAGAAATGCTGCGTGTTCTCACTCAGTATGCAGCTGTGTACAAAGGCGATTGGTGCAACGATGTAACATTAAGCATAGCTTACTTCAAATCACATGGTGAATCTTTTGGCGAAGATTCATCTCGTGACATTCAGACAAATAGAACACAGTCTGACAGTAAAAGTCAGTCACAATGTAATAAAATTAATTTTTGGGCAAACTCTCCTGTGATATGTGCAGCAGCTCATAGCCATTCTGTATTTACCTTAGGTTTAAAGATTCTTTTTAAAATTGTTGCAAAGACCAATTATTCACTAAGTTGTATATTTGGATGCAGAGACTATTTTGCAGAACTTTTAATTAAAGTGAACAGAGAATTATATGAATTCTTCCCTACAGATATGCAGCATTTTGTTTACCTATTAACATTACCAGTAACTACTGGGCAAGGAGCAAAATATTTTCAAAATTATTCACAGTTATTCGTTGTTCAGAGTGCGTTGTTAAAAGCTCTAGAGAGAGGTGGTGATAGTGCCGCTACTATTCGCACCTTATTGTGTTTCTTCCCATATTGGCTACCAGTACTTTACCAAAATCAGTTTTGGGACAAATATTTAAAACAAGAGTGGTGTGAGCTTCCAAATATTTCATGAAGACATAATTAAATAATTCCATATCTATATTACAATAATTTATTGTGTGCTGTAAATGGTTAATAATCATGCTTTTCTTGATGCTTCCCATTTGTATGCTACAGATTTTATTCTTTGGTTTGAAGAAGCAGTTCATATCGTAAAGATAGAAGCTCTTGCTAAAAACAAATTATAATGGGTACTCACTTAAGAGGCCCAATTCATATTTTTAGCATTTTTACTATTATTATTATTGCCATTAGCCTAGATTATTAGCTATATTTTGAGCTTAATTTGAAGGCAATTGGTATTTGTACAATTTTTCTCTTAAAGCTATATAGATTACAGTAGATTACAGTACTGTACAGTATATACAAGTCATATGGGAAGTTATGTACAACGTAAGCTATTAGACACCCAACCTATACATCTGAAAATAAAGGGAGTGACTATTTCAGTCCAGGATGGATCAAAAGATTGCCAATTCCTTCATTTTTAATTGTGGGTTGGGTGTCTAATTTTCTGCCACGTTATTGTGATTTAGTGTCCGCAAAGTGATTTATATAATTAAAACGGATACTGTTGAGGATTTTTGTTAGGACACTTCAACTCTCGAACCCCAGTTCTTTTATTTTTATTCCTAGACTAAAAGTTGTTAATTTGATTAAATTTGAAATGTAATTATAAACAACAGGGGGCATTACAATTCTGTAAGAGGTACTAGTATTTTGAAAAACACTTTTGTTAATAATGAGATTTTTTTGAATAAAAATATTAAAATTAATTGAAAATTTTATTATTAGGCAACTTTTCTAATTTGTTTGCTATCACAATTATTGAACTTTATCTAAAAAATATGACTGTGCAGTAATATTTGTAAAACCTTTGAATTTATTTTTTTAAGGTTTAATTAGTCATATGTTTTTTTTAAACTAATATAAAAATATATAGTATCTGAAAACCATCTTGAAGAATAAACTTGATTTGGGCCCTTAAATGAAGTTAATCAAAGTAACAATAAAATCTAAAGTTTCTAATACTGTTGGCATAATTTTAAATAATCTTGAAGTTTTGAGTTATTCAGTTGACAGGTTTGTCCCTAGAAATTGCATTGTAAGTGTGTGTGTGTGTGTGTGTGTGTATATATATATATATATACAGTATATATATATATATATATATATATATATATATATATATATATATATATATATATGTCGTACCTAATAGCCAGAACGCACTTCTCAGCCTACTATGCAAGGCCCGATTTGCCTAATAAGCCAAATTTTCATGAATTAATTGTTTTTCGACTACCTAACTTACCTAACCTAACCTAACCTATCTTTTTCAGCTACCTAACCCAACCTTACCTATAAAGATAGGTTAGGTTAGGTTAGGTAGGGTTGGTTAGGTTCGGTCATACTGTATATCTACGTTAATTTTAACTCCAATAAAAAAAAAATGACCTCATACATAATGAAATGGGTAGCTCTATCATTTCATAAGAAAAAATTTAGAGAAAATATATTAATTCGTGAAAACTTGGCTTATTAGGCAAATCGGGCCTTGCATAGTAGGCTGAGAAGTGCGTTCTGGCTATTAGGTACGACATATATATATATATATATATATATAATATTCGAAGAGAGGAATGAGACCAAGTACAGTATATATATAATATACTGTACTGGTTTATATTGAACGCTCCTTTCTTTCCTCCCCACATCCCTCTCTTCTTCCCAACACACATTTTCCTTCCACACACTCCTTCCCCACTCTCACAATAAGTGCTCATTCCAAAGACATTATCATCCTTTATGCAATATTCTGCTTACATTTTCTTAGCTACAATTGATCCCAAATAGTCTACTAATAATAATACAGTGCTGTACTGTAATGAAAGTCTTACTAAAAAAATACAGACCGTTCTTAAGGTAAGTAATTCTAATGAATGATCAACCTCCCTGGTTAAACACCTCGATATTTATCTAGATATTAGTGATGCTCTTAAGACTTAATAAGGTTCCAATAATAATCTATATGAACTTGTCCTAAACAGAATATTCCCAAATTATAACTGTATTGCATTATGAATTACAAACAGTCCCTGTGGTGAAGTGGTAAGACACTCGCCTGGTGTTTCACGAACACTTTGTCCTGGATTCGTATCCTGGCCCGGGTAGGATTTACTGGGCATCAATCTTTAACTGTAGCCTCTGTTTACCCAACAGTAAAATGGGTACCTGGTGGTTTAACGATTTGGTGGATCATATTCCAGAGAACATAGGATTAAGGACTTGCCCGAAATGCTATGGCTCATCAGATTTCCCACAGGCTTATCAGCGGTAACAGGGCTCTCTCTCTGCTGGACAACTGGCTGTGGTAAGGCTTCTCTTAATAATGTCATTAACCTCGCCGTGTCTTAGATGCCATCCTCCTGTCCTTTGGCAGAGAAGGCCATGCCGTCCGTACCTGTCGGCCACTGCCTCGCTGCAAATGCACCTGTATTCGGTGTGGATTGGGGCAGCGAGGCGGAGAGCCACAACAATGTGGAGGGCCTGCGGTGTAAGATGGGTGCCGGTTGCTAATAGGAAGTCACCTGCATGGGGAGCTGCTACAGCTCTTTAAGTTGGGCAGTGTCATGTGGTGTTGTCGCAGCTTCTTGGTCGGGAATGGGGCGATCCCAGCTGCATTGCTTATGGGTTTCAGGAGGCGGTGGTTGGGGTGCTGGCCCTGCGAGAGAGACCCATTTAGTTGTGGTCTGTGAAGCTGGGGTCATGTACCCCTGCCCGTTGAACTAGGTGCTCAGGTAGGATTTCCTTCACCAAGTTGTCAGACGCCACTGAAGAGGACAGGAACGCTGGTACAGCAATTTGTGTTGTTGTGGGTACGCCAAGGCCCGAGTTTGACAGGAAGGGAGGCCTGTTTTCAATGTGAGTCGCTGAGAGAAAGGTTTTGGGCTTTTTCTAGCATGGATTTCAGCAAGCTGTCGTACTCTTCTAATTTAATATTTTTGAAAGATGGCAAACATCTAAGATATATGTGTGTGTGTGTGTGTGTAAGAGTATAATGCGAGTATAAGTATGGACGAATTTGCGTGTTTACAGGTTACAGTTGTGTGTGTAAACTAAAGTGTTTGTGGACAGAAAAAGTTTACCTGTAGAATGCGGTAAAAGGTGATTGTCCATATCTATAAAAGACCTACTTTAAAATAAAAGTCTACTTTTTGTTTGGTAAGAGGTAGATTAAATAATATTTGTGTATTTTCATCTGTGGAACTACTCTTCATGAAGGCCGCACGTTGGGGGTCCTTGAATTGTTCTATCCCTGCGTATTGACATTCCGGAAGTCTGGTGAGCCAAGTACGTAGAATATAGAGTGACATAATGGCTATATATATACTGTATGTATAGAAACCAGTGGGTTAAGCAAGGATAGATCTGGACTATTTAAGACAAGAACAGTCAATGGGCGTTAATTGAGAACAATTTAGAAGATGTCATCATTTATACCGACTAAATCTTCGCTTCAGGCATTGTTATCCAGCCAGCACAGAGATATTCCCTGGGGGAATAATTCAACCATGGGGAAGAACATGACCCAGGGTAAAGTTCCTCTACAGGGTCATGGAGACGAACATGACTTTGGAAAGAGCTTAACCCAGGAGAAAAACATGACCCTGAGGAAGAGACCCTTTCTTCCTTTATGAGAGAATTTAATCCTAGGAAATAACTTAACTGTATGAAAGAATTTAACTATAGGGAAGAATTTAGAGGGATTTATCCCAGGGGAGAGCTTAACCACAGTGAAGTACCTAACCCTGGGGAAAAACTTAATTTTGATTAGCAACACACTGCTGTTGCTGTGTCAGCTCTATAGCATACGCCCCTGTCAGATTTTACCATTGTAGTGACTTCAGTACCCCCTACAACACGACGGAGGGTACGTAAACCATTTTGAGCTAGTATGTTGCACCATACAGATTCCGAGGATCCCATGGTGTTCAATTCTTCATTGTTGGTTGCATTCAGGTCCTCTTTTTTACATTCAGAATTAACCCACCTGCTCATGTTGTTCTGTCCTTTCTGAATGGTGGTTGTTATATCCTCAAAGATGGAATTTCTCTTCAATTAGAACTCTCGTCTCCATTTTTCGCTGATGCCAATGATGTCGGGTTTCTCGGCCTCCATGTATGCACACAATTTATTTGAAATTTTAATTTATTAGGCAAAATTTAAAAAATTTAGGCAAATTTATTTATTAGGCTTCTGGCATTTGTATAGAAGGAATTTTATACTGAGAGATTGCTCATGCACTTTGCACATTACTAAGTAATGCACATTGTCACTCACATTGTAGTACATTGTCACTCTGGTTTGGGGGTGGGAACAAGCTTGGCCCGACCGAAACGTTCCAAGATATATAACATTCTATTTGCTGGAAAACCACAATGAAAATGGAAAATACAACTTAGTTGTCTTTTCCATTTTCACTGTGGGTTTCATGCATACTTTTAAGCTCAGTGTTTTTAATCTTCGTTGCATAGCATTCTATATATATAAAAAGAAAGTGCCTGTCTGTTTGTCCAAGGTCGATTGATTGATAAAGATTAAGCCACTCAAGAGGTGGCACGGACATGAATAGCCCGTAAGTGGTAGATTTTTTGGACTGAATGTGATCTTTGGTCGTGAAAGGATATACAGTACTGTGTGCAAAGAGCACATTTATATCGTCAGTCCTTACTATGTGGCTGCTATCGCGGGGGAGGATACTGCTTGACAGTATTTATGAGAGTATCTCTCTGCTGGACACCTTCTTCTTTGAGTGGCAGTGTTGATGGCTTCAGGGTGGTAACTGCAAGATTCTGGGACTCTTAAAGTTCTAATAATGTCGGCGATGAGTCACAATAACGTGGCTGAAGTATGTTGACCAGACTACACACTAGAAAGTGAAGGGACGACGACGTTTCGGTCCGTCCTGGACCATTCTCAAGTCGATTTGAGAATGGTCCAGGACGGACCGAAACGTCGTCGTCCCTTCACCTTCTAGTGTGGTTTGGTCAACACTCTTCTAATGTCGTTGGTGTCCAAGGTTGGAGGACAAACTCTTATATACGGGCTGCTATAACTTCACCAAACTTTGTAAGGTGACTGGTGGGTATAGGGGGACGTCATAGGAGGATCAGGGATGGCTCCCCACGCCCTTCTGAAAGGGGAGTAGAGGTCCTATTTACCCCTTCACGAAATCATTGAGATTGAATGTTTGGGGTTGAGGCTATAAAATTTTGCCATTTGTTCATTATATATTTATTATTCAGGGGCTCCCAACCTTTAAATGACGTAACCTTTTGGGATCGCCGGATACCCCATCTATAGTTGGGGATTCCATCTATAGTTGGAGATACAGTACTTTAGAGATAAAGAAAAGTAAGTGGCGATCGAAACGTTCCAATATTTAACATTAATTAGTTGCTATCGTAACATTACAGCATGCAAATCATCAGAGACAATGAAAACACGCCCGATCGCAGCGTTCCAGAACGTAACGTCTTAAACCGGGCTGATATCTTCTAAGCAGCATGAAGGAGCTGGGAAGAGGAACTAGATGTGAAGCCTACTGACGGCGGTACGTGACTCATTGAGACAAGGACTTTCACCCAGCGGCACTCACCCACAGGTCTCGTGACTCATCTAACAAACTTCTTGAGGAATGCGGAGGAGAATTTGCTAATATGACAAACTGACAATAAATGTCAGGATGATGCGTGCTAACAGTTTGTTGATCTACTTTGATGGGAAACATTTTGAAGAGAAGCCAATGGGATTTTATGAATCTGCCAAAATTGCAATATATTCCTTGGTGGTCATTAATTAAGTGATTTAAATCTCTTTGTGGCTTTAACTATAGTGAAAGACTGGTTAATTTATTGGTGAATTCTGAGAGAGCGACAAAGAATTATATATATATATATATATATATATATATATATATATATATATATATATATATATATATATATATATATATATATATATATATATATATGTCGTACCTAGTAGCCAGAAAGCACTTCTCAGCCTATTATGCAAGGCCCGATTTGCTTAATAAGCCAAGTTTTCATGAATTAATTGTTTTTCGACTACCTAACCTACCTAACCTAACCTAACCTAACTTTTTCGACTACCTAAGCTAACCTAACCTATAAAGATAGGTTAGGTTAGGTAGGGTTGGTTAGGTTTGGTCATATATCTACGTTAATTTTAACTCCAATAAAAAAAAAATTGACCTCATACATAATGAAATTGGTAGCTTTATCATTTCATAAGAAAAAAATTGAGAAAATATATTAATTCAGGAAAACTTGGCTTAATTGGCAAATCGGGCCTTGCATAGTAGGCCGAGTACGACGTTCTGGCTACTAGGTACGACATATATATATATATATATATATATATATATATATATATATATATATATATATATATATATATATATATATATATATATATATATATATGTCGTACCTAGTAGCCAGAACTCACTTCTCAGCCTACTATTCAAGGCCCGATTTGCCTAATAGGCCAAGTTTTCCTGAATTAATATATTTACTATAATTTTTTTCTTATGAAATGATAAAGCTACCCTTTTCACTATGTATGAGGTCAATTTTTTTTTATTGGAGTTAAAATTAACGTAGATATATGACCGAACCTAACCAACCCTACCTAACCTAACCTAACCTATATATATAGGTAAGGTTAGGTTAGGTAGCCAAAAAAAGCTAGGTTAGGTTAGGTTAGGTAGGTTAGGTAGACGAAAAAACATTAATTCATGAAAACTTGGCTTATTAGGCAAATCGGGCCTTGCATAGTAGGCTGAGAAGTGAGTTCTGGCTACTAGGTACGACATATATATATATATATATATATATATGTCGTACCTAGTAGCCAGAACGCACTTCTCAGCCTACTATGCAAGGCCCGATTTGCCTAATAAGCCAAGTTTTCCTGAATTAACATATTTTCTCTAATTTTTTTCTTATGAAATGATAAAGCTACCCATTTCATTATGTATGAGGTCAATTGTTTTTTATTGGAGTTAAAATTAACGTAGATATATGACCGAACCTAACCAACCCTACCTAACCTAACCTAACCTATCTTTACAGGTTAGGTTAGGTTAGGTAGCCGAAAAAGTTAGGTTAGGTTAGGTTAGGTAGGTTAGGTAGTCGAAAAACAATTCATGAAAACTTGGCTTATTAGGCAAATTGGGCCTTGCATAGTAGGCTGAGAAGTGCGTTCTGGCTACTAGGTACGACATATATATATATTTTCCCAGTACTACATTCACCACCTTCCATCATAACATTTAATGTGCTACATGACCCCAAGTGAGGATAGATTTATTTTTTTTATTTAGCGAGATTGGAAATTAGTGGAATTTGCCATCATGCAAAGCAGGCATGTCAACCATGCGGGGCCCTTTGCAAACTCACCTGCGGCCCGCACGATGGGTACTGTAACTCGGTCATTTAACAGCCAAAATTGCAGTTTTATTAATTTAAACTATCACCAGTTCAGCCAGTTGTTGGAAGATATGGATAATCAGATTACCCATGTTCCATTCTACAAGGAAGTCCGCTGGATGTCATGTCACAAAATGCTGAAAAGATTGTATTTGTTGAGACAAGAAATAATTATGTTTTTGGAGATGAAAGGTCAAAACACAGAGGAAATAAAAGATGAAAGTTAGCTCCAGGATCTGGCTTTTGCTGTGGACATTACTGCACAATTAACTGATCTTAATTTGAAATTACAAGGTAAAAGCAAACTCATCACTCAGTTGTATGATGGCATCAAGTGCTTCATTACAAAACTTAGTTTATGGAAATCACAGTTGTCAAATGAAAGTTTAGTTCATTTTCCTAAGTGCAAAGAGCTGAAAAACACTGCGAATACTGAGTCTGTGCTTGGTAGTTCAGATTGATTGCAATGACAGCTTGAATGGTAGTTTAACAAAAATTTGTAGGCACAATACAGCATATGGCTAGCACATAAAAGAAGACAGCAATGAACACAATGATAAAGTTGTTTGGGTTAAGTATATAAAGATTGGGAGATTGGGTAACACTAGTTACAGAGCAAAATTAAAGCTCAGTGTAGGAAACTACGAAGACCATACGACCATATAGTCGTAGATATATATTGGGCTGTGGAATTAAAGGCCTTATATCGAATCACATAATGGTTTCAGGTACTGAACCCTCAAAAATGATCTTCACGTTATAAACAATTAAATAATAATACGTATATACTGTATATATATTATAGTCTATCAGTCACTGAACACAGCCATCCATCAGTGGTTGGGCAGCAGCGGGAGAGGTCACATACATGCACTCATGCTTATATACCGTAAGCAGATTAGCGATATTCCTGGCAAAGATTTTGATTGAATTCGAATTAAATGTTTTGACATTTCTTGAATTCTAGTGTCTTGACTGTTTTCTTTATATATAGTGAAGTGGAATTTGCAATAGTAAATTAAGTTTCGGTGTGAGTGACTTGTTTCGAGTCAAACACCTTCAAGGGATTTTTACTAGTCATCAAATAACGTTACGCCGATCTATATGGCCTCACTATATGAGTTTTCTATATTTTTACCATCCAAGAAATTCTGAAAATATTCAACGGAATAGTGGAAAGATACAAACGAAACATTTAATTCAATAATTTACCCGGACGATGTAAGTAAGGGAGGTAAAGCAAAAATATTGCAAAGGATAAATGCTAAGGTACAAGTCATTCAAAACTATATAAAAAAAGGAAAGAGTTCATATAAAATAGTTTAGTTCATACTAGAAAAGTCACGTTACCTACTCGTTTTCTGTGGTACGCGATTCCAATAATCTGACTCGCTATTAATTCATTACTCTATCGACTTCCTCATAGAAAGAAGATGAATAAAATTGAATGCATTAATTATAAAAGTGTCACAAACGAGATACATTTACAGTTTTTAATAAATGCTTGCGGGGAAAAATAGGGTTGGCGAGAAGCAGGCTGCGGTAGAGCAAGGTGTTCCTAAGAGCCCGAGACTCTGTGGCCAGACCTGAGGGAGAGAGGAGCCATGGGTCGACCGCTCCTCACTCTTGTGTAGCGGCCAAGGCCCCTAAATAACACCCTCGTGCATTGTAGCTCGTCGCCTCGCGCTCTCACACTCACCATGGAGTCCATCGACACTCTGAAGGAGGAGCTGGAGAGGCTCAACCAGGAGCTGGACCAGACGAGCAGCGAGAAGAACCAGGCGGCCCAGTACGGCCTGGTGTTGCTCGAGGAGAAGGAGAGCTTGCACTCCCGGTGCGAGGAGCTGGAGGCCCTCTACGAGAACACCAAGCACGAACTGGAGAGCACCAGAGAGGTGAGAGGCCCTGGGGCGAAGGTTGGGGCAGGGAGGAGGGGTGTTACCTGCCCTGGTTCACTGGTTGTGGTCGTCAGCTGTTAAGGTGGGAGGGAAGGGGTCGAGGCCCCCCGCCCCCTTCACCGCCGCCTCCATCCCATCTTCCTCCTCCTGGGTGATCCTCCCACCATCTCCCCTCACTCACTCACTCACTCACTCGCCCCGCCTCATTTATCTGCTATATTTTGTTGTGATTGGGGCAGATGTGTCCCTATCCACGGGGCTATCTTGCATGTTGGTTTGTTTTGGTTGGTGTGGGTGGGCAGGCAGGTGTGGTGGTGTGGGTGGGCAGGCAGGTGTGGTGGTGTGGGTGGGCAGGCAGATGTGGTGGTGTGGGTGGGCAGGCAGGTGTGGTGGTGTGGGTGGGCAGGCAGATGTGGTGGTGTGGGTGGGCAGGCAGGTGTGGTGGTGTGGGTGGGCAGGCAGGTGTGGTGGTGTGGGTGGGCAGGCAGGTGTGGTGGTGTGGGTGGGCAGGCAGATGTGGTGGTGTGGATGGACAGGCAGATGTGGTGGTGTGGGTGGGCAGGCAGGTGTGGTGGTGTGGGTGGGCAGGCAGGTGTGGTGGTGTGGGTGGGCAGGCAGATGTGGTGGTGTGGGTGGGCAGGCAGGTGTGGTGGTGTGGGTGGGCAGGCAGATGTGGTGTGGGTGGGCAGGCAGGTGTGGTGGTGTGGGTGGGCAGGCAGGTGTGGGTGGGCAGGCAGGTGTGGTGGTGTGGGTGGGCAGGCATATGTGGGAGGGGCAGTGTGGGTGGGCAGGCAGGTGGGGGTGGTGTACTCACCTAATTGTGCTTGCGGGGGGTTGAGCTTTGGCTCTTTGGTCCCGCCTCTCAACTGTCAATCAACTGGTGTACAGATTCCTGATTCCTGTACAGATTCCTGGTGTGGGTGGGCAGGCAGGTGTGGGTGGGCAGGCAGGTGTGGGAGGGGCAGTGTGGGTGGGCAGGCAGGTGTGGGCAGGCAGGTGTGGGAGGGGCGGTGTGGGTGGGCAGGCAGGTGTGGGAGGGGCAGTGTGGGTGGGCAGGCAGGTGTTGGTGGGCAGGCAGGTGTGGGTGGGCAGGCAGGTGTGGAGGGGCAGTGTGGGTGGGCAGGCAGGTGGGGGTGGTGTACTCACCTAATTGTGCTTGCGGGGGGTTGAGCTTTGGCTCTTTGGTCCCGCCTCTCAACTGTCAATCAACTGGTGTACAGATTCCTGATTCCTGTACAGATTCCTGGTGTGGGTGGGCAGGCAGGTGTGGGAGGGGCGGTGTGGGTGGGCAGGCAGGTGTGGGAGGGGCAGTGTGGGTGGGCAGGCAGGTGTGGGAGGGGCAGTGTGGGTGGGCAGGCAGGTGTGGGAGGGGCAGTGTGGGTGGGCAGGCAGGTGTGGGAGGGGCGGTGTGGGTGGGCAGGCAGGTGTGGGAGGGGCGGTGTGGGTGGGCAGGCAGGTGTGGGAGGGGCGGTGTGGGTGGGCAGGCAGGTGTGGGATGGGCAGTGTGGGTGGGCAGGCAGGTGTGGGATGGGCAGTGTGGGTGGGCAGGTAGGTGTGGGAGGGGCAGTGTGGGTGGGCAGGCAGGTGTGGAGGGGCAGTGTGGGTGGGCAGGCAGATGTGGAGGGGGTGGTGTGGGTGGGCAGGCAGGTGGGGGTGGTGTGGGTGGGCAGGCAGGTGTGGGAAGGGCAGTGTATTTGGGCAGGCAGGTGTGGGAGGGGCAGGCAGGTGTGGAGGGGTGGTGTGGGTGGGCAGGCAGATGTGGGGGAGTGTGGGTGGGCAGGCAGATGTGGGGGGTGTGGGGGGGGCAGGCAGATGTGGGGGGGGGTGTGGGTGGGCAGGCAGGTGGGAGTGGTGTGGGTGGGCGGGCAGGTGTGGGAGGGGCGATGTGGGTGGGCAGGCAGGTGTGGGAGGGGTGATGTGGGTGGGCAGGCAGGTGTGGGAGGGGCGATGTGGGTGGGCAGGCAGGTGTGGGAGGGGCGATGTGGGTGGGCAGGCAGGTGTGGGAGGGGCGATGTGGGTGGGCAGGCAGGTGTGGGAGGGGCGATGTGGGTGGGCAGGCAGGTGTGGGAGGGGCGATGTGGGTGGGCAGGCAGGTGTGGGAGGGGCGATGTGGGTGGGCAGGCAGGTGAGGGAGGGGCAGTGTGGGTGGGCAGGCAGGTGAGGGAGGGGCAGTGTGGGTGGGCAGGCAGGTGTGGAGGGGTGGTGTGGGTGGGCAGGCAGGTGGGGTGGGGCGGTGTGGGAGGGGTGGTGTGGGTGGGCAGGCAGGTGGGGTGGGGCGGTGTGGGAGGGGTGGTGTGGGTGGGCAGGCAGGTGGGGCGGTGTGGGTGGCCAGGCAGATGTGGGTGGGGTGGTCTGGGTGGGCAGGCAGGCGGGGAGGGGCGGTGTGGGTGGGCAGGCAGGCGGGGAGGGGCGGTGTGGGTGGGCGGGGAGGATCAGTGTGGGTGGGCAGGCAGGTAGGGAGGGGTGGTGTGGGTGGGCAGGCTGGTGGGGAGGGGCGGTGTGGATGGACAGGCAGGTGGGGAGGGGTGGTGTGGGCGGGCAGGTAAAGGCGTGGTGTGGGCGGGCAGGTAAAGGCGTGGTGTGGGCGGGCAGGTAAAGGCGTGGTGTGGGCGGGCAGGTAAAGGCGTGGTGTGGGCGGGCAGGTAAAGGCGTGGTGTGGGCGGGCAGGTAAAGGCGTGGGGTGGGCGGGCAGGTAAAGGCGTGGGGTGGGCGGGCAGGTAAAGGCGTGGTGTGGGCGGGCAGGTAATGTGTTTAGGAATGATGTGTATGTGCAAATAAGTTGGGAGGGCTGGTATAGATGTGCAGGTAGGTTGGCTTGGATGTGTGGATAGGTGGTGGGGATGGTGTGGGTGTACCATGTGGCCTTCATGAGGCCATTCCCCATGGTACCAGCTGAGTTGACTACCCCCCCCATGGTACCAGCTGAGTTGACTACCCCCCCCATGGTACCAGCCGAGTTGACCCTCCCCCACAGGACTAGCCGAATTGGCCCCCCTCCCCACGGGACCAGCTGAGTTGGCCTCCCCCTCCCCACGGGACCAGCCGAGTTGGCCCCCCCCTCCCAACGGGACCAGCCGAGTTGGCCCCCCCTCCCCACGGGACCAGCCGAGTTGGCCCCCCCCTCCCCACAGGACCAGCCGAGTTGGCCCCCCCCCCTCCCCACCGAACCAGCCGAATTGGCCCCCCCTCCCCACCGGACCAGCCGAGTTGGCCCCCCCCTCCCCACCGGACCAGCCGAGTTTGGCCCCCCCCTCCCCCCCGGACCAGTTGAATTGGCCCCCCCCCCTCCCCACCGGACCAGCCGAATTGGCCCCCCACCCTCCCCACCGGACCAGCCGAATTGGCCCCCCACCCTCCCCACCGGACCAGCCGAATTGGCCCCCCACCCTCCCCACCGGACCAGCCGAGTTGGCCCCCCCCTCCCCACCGGACCAGCCGAGTTGGCCCCTCCACCCCCACCCACAGGACCAGCCGAGTTGGCCCCTCCACCCCCACCCACAGGACCAGCCGAGTTCGCCCCCCCACCCCCACCCACAGGACCAGCCGAGTTGGCCCCCCCACCCCCACTCACAGGACCAGCCGAGTTGGTCACCCCCCCCTTTCCATGGAACCTGCTGAGTTGGCCCCGTAGCATTGCTGCTACCCACCACCCGATGGCATTGATGCTATAGTCCCGCCAGCAGCAATGAAGCTACTGTACCCCCAACAGCAGCATTGATTCTGATGTCCTCTCCCCCCCATGGCATTATTGCTGCTTATAAATTTCATAAGCAAGCACTGAAACTTCTAAGTCTATGGACAACACAACCAATATTTCAGATTTAACTTCATGATCATAATTTGATAGGGGGTGGGTGGGGGGGCTTATATGCAGATATTTCTTAGCGTGCCACTGGAACCAGCCCCCAGCTGGCCTATGATATTCCCACATGTTTCATATGTGAGAGGTAACCCCCAAGCATCTGGCTTTAAACCTTGAGTAGTTGAACAGACAAATTCTCTCATTATATTATGTACAGGTATATTCAATTATTTATACATACTGTATTTGTAACTAATAAATTTTGTAACCAAATAACTTTGTATAACCAAGAGTAAAATAATGAGGGCGGTTGAGGACAATATCCAAATGCATACTCGGGGTCTAAAATGGATCCCTTGAATGCAATTTATTATCTCCGAGGCTAAGGGTTCTCACATTTCCAACCAGAGGTGATACCCCCTTTATTTTATAATATAGTGCATGTGTGTGGAGGGTTGGGGGGGGTGTGCACATGTGTAAGAGATACATGGATATGTACATCATTTTAGTTAGGACAGTGATAAGTGGTCTTCTTGGCTTGTTGCCTTCTTTTAATACCTAGTCAGCATCCTATTTTTATTATTTTTTTTGTCCACTACACTCGATGCCTTTGAATATTTTTCAAAATAATTTTGCATGGTTTCTCCATTTGACTGAAGGAAGGAGAAAGGGTTTACGGAGTTCCAGCTCCTAGGCCCCTGTCTTTAGTGATTGTTTTGATAAGGCAACTGTTTTCAGACTTTTATGATAGCGCTTTCTTCCTTTATTCCAAAAACAGGCCACACTTTAGAATGCGTTGCCTGCTATTCAGTAAATACAGATGATTGACACTGCAATATTGTTTCCCAACTCCTAGGTCCTACCTCTAGCAATGTTAAGTTTCTTTTTTATCTTTGTGTGTTGGGCTTCCACACACCCTACTTTGTTTTATGAATGTTACTATTAGAGTATTTATGCATAATTGCACATGCCAAGCATTTTGTACTACAGTATGTACTGAATGTGTGACTGGAAAGTAGCGGGAGCACCAAATATCGACGTTTCGATAGGTGTTTTGTTGAATAAAGAGTGCAGTAAAATGAAGCTTGAATGTGAGTGAAACTTGACCTAGTTTTCCTATATACTATATATACTCCTATAAACTTTCCTAGTTCGGTATGTGCAATTTTATTAATTTGCAGGAACTTAACCCCTCCATGCAAATATTGGGGCAGCTAATTATCCATTCAATTGTGCCTACGTATGAATGTTACGGTATGCACACATCTCTTGAGGGGGGCTTCATTTGGCATAAGTGATCTTATGCCAAATGAAGCCCCTCTTAATATTATAATACTTGCATAAAAAGTAACCATTTCTTGCCTTTTATTTACATTATAAATTTTTCAGGCTCTTGCCAAGTTCCAGACAACTCACCGTGTCGCTACAGCCAGTGGTATTGAGACAGAGGAGAGCCTGCTTTCCGAATCTGCCGCCAGAGAGACTTCTCTCAACTCTCAAATTATCGAGCTTGAACTTGAAGCAAAACAGGTCTGAATTGTATTAAAATTTACTGTATGTATATATTTTGATAAATGTAATGCTCTAAAATGGTGTTTTGTGTAAAAGTAATTGTTACATTTAGTGAATTGTCAACATTTTTTGAGCTATATTTATTTCTCAAAAGCATAAATATTACTAAAACATGTATTCCTGGAGTGCAATGAAAATTACTTATAATAAAGCCTTTTTCATCAAAATTTTGTATGCTGTAATTTCAAGAAGAGTAATGTTAAGGTATTTATTAGTCCAAGACATAGGGTAGCTTAGGGTGACACTTCAGAACTTAACAGTTGGGTGATTCAGTGACTAAGTGAATGTGTAGATCTTGTAATATGTGAATTGCTTAAAGTTTGGGAATTTGAATACTGTATTTGAATAAGTTACTCATTATAAATTGATTTTTTGTTTTTGTAGTGCCGAGCAGAGCTAGAACGTGTTCAGAGTGAGAAGTCTCGTTACTATGTAGAACTTGCAGACTTGTTGAAAGATAAAGAAATTACTGACCATGAAAAGAAGCAGCTAAAAGCAGAGTTGAAAGACTTGAAATTTCGTGAAACACGGCTTTTCCAAGACTATGCTGAACTGGAGGATGAGAACATCACATTACAAAAGCAGATATCAAATCTCAAGTAAGAAACTTTGTTGTACTGTACCTTATGTTAGTTATAGAAATTTAATATTTAGTCTCAACAGATGGTCTTGCCTTGCTTGATGCCGCCGCCACAACTGTTCACATCACATCTTCTCGTATGACACTCCTTATTCACTTCACAATACCTGTTTGCACATTCTTTATTTGGGTCTCTCTTGCTCTTGCTTTCTTTTTCTTTCTTTCTCACTTCCTGTCTCTTGTTTTCTCTCTTGCTTTCTTGTTTTCTCTCTCTTGCTTTCTCTTTCTCTTGCTTTCTCTCTTTCTCTTGCTTTCTCTTTCTCTTGCTTTCTCTCTTTCTCTTGCTTTCTCTCTCTTGCTTTCTCTCTCTTTCTCTTGCTTTCTCTCTCTTGCTTTCTCTCTCTCTCTCTTGCTTTCTCTCTCTTTCTCTTGCTTTCTCTCTTGCTTTCTCTTTCTTTTGCTTTCTCTTTCTCTTGCTTTCTCTCTCTCTTGCTTTCTCTCTCTTTCTCTTGCTTTCTCTTTCTCTTGCTTTCTCTTTCTCTTGCTTTCTCTTTCTCTTGCTTTCTCTTTCTCTTGCTTTCTCTTTCTCTTGCTTTCTCTTTCTCTTGCTTTCTCTCTCTCTTGCTTTCTCTCTCTCTTGCTTTCTCTTTCTCTTGCTTTCTCTTTCTCTTGCTTTCTCTCTTTTGCTTTCTCTTGCTTTTGCTTTCTCTTGCTTTCTCTTTCTCTTGCTTTCTCTCTTTTGCTTTCTCTCTTTCTCTTGCTTTCTCTCATTCTCTTGCTTTCTCTCTTTCTCTTGCTTTCTCTCTCTTTCTCTTGCTTTCTCTCTCTTTCTCTTGCTTTCTCTCTCTTTCTCTTGCTTTCTCTCTTTCTCTTGCTTTCTCTCTCTTTCTCTTGCTTTCTCTTTCTCTTGCTTTCTCTCTTTTGCTTTCTCTTGCTTTCTCTTTCTCTTGCTTTCTCTCTTTTGCTTTCTCTCTTTCTCTTGCTTTCTCTCATTCTCTTGCTTTCTCTTGCTTTCTCTCTTTCTCTTGCTTTCTCTCTCTTTCTCTTGCTTTCTCTCTTTCTCTTGCTTTCTCTTTCTCTCTCTTTCTCTCTCTTTCTCTCTTTCTCTTCTCTCTTCTCGCTCGCTCTCACTTGCTCTCTCAATCTGTGAAAGTTTTTTGGGGGAAAATGTGGGTAAATATTTTTCAGAATTGTGAAAGGTGCTTGGCTGATGGCAGGAGGTTGGCCAAGTGGGTGTGGTTGTTTGGTGTTGGTCTCTGGACGCGAGGCGTTTCCCCTCGCGTGCCATTATCTGATTAAATGCTGGTGGGAACGGCGGCTGGCATGTGTATACTTCAAGTGTTAATGGTTCTGGTTAAATTTTATGCTAATGAGTTAGCAAAATTGGTGAGCATTATTATGTTTAGCATTAGTTTGTATTACTTTGAGCCGAGTATTTTGGTTTCTCTTCATTGTATTATTTGATGTTTAACCGGTTTATTGATGTTCATATTGTCTATGCATTCTCCTTATTTTGCTGTTCATTTTTATATACAACACCAGATTACCAGTATATTACCAGACATATACAACACCAAAACACAGATGCCGAAGAAATATAAGAAAATTCACTTTCGCAAACAGAGTGGTAGACGGTTGGAACAAGTTAGGTGAGGTGGTGGTGGAGGCCAAGACCGTCAGTAGTTTCAAAGCGTTATATGATAAAGAGTGTTGGGAAGACGGGACACCACGAGCGTAGCTCTCATCCTGTCACTACACTTAGGTAATTGCACTTAGGTAATTACACCAGTATATTACCAGACATTGTTAAAACATCATATCAAAGTTACTCTTTATTTTAAATGTTCACACTAAAGCAATCTTACATTGGTTGATAATCATTTTGTTGTTCCTTCTTCAGTAGTAAACATTTATAAATGCTTATTATTTACCCAATGTGGAAATGAAAATGCTCTTGTTGATAACATTTTGTTCAAAATTGTTTAATCCCATCGACAGAATACGAAACAGATAAGAAGTGGAAAAGAACTTCTTTAGTGTTGTAAATAAGAATAATGGATTAGATGAAATTATTAAAGTTAACTCTACCATTTCCAATGTAAATATAAGAAAATGAGAGCAGAATCATTGCATTAGCCTACAAAATGCTTGAATGCCTGGGCTACGAGCCTAGGCTCAATCTTGCAAGCACATACGGTATAGGCAAATACACCTCACCCACCCATAAACACACACTACTGTCCATATTGATTCTCCTCTTTTTGTGTGTGTATATCATAATGTGTACATAGGGAAGGGTCATTTATGTTTTTAAGAATATACATATTGTATTAGTGTTCAGTGGAATCCCACTCAAATGGAATGAGTCGCTTCATAACCCATTGGTCTGATCTAAAAAAAAATTGCACCAATATTTATGCTTTATTTTGTTCAAATGTTAAAACATACTGTGGTACATGTTTAAATATTAAAAATTATTTACAAAAAATATTTTAATTTAAGAAATATTTTGTTTAATAATTTAGTTTTCTGTTAAGACGTACCAGTTCAGAGAGTGTGTACCCCTGCTAAGCCATGACCCTTCCATTGCTGATCTTATGACTGGAATAAGATTTTGTCAGAACCTAATCATCAATTCAGGATTTATATATTTGCTGGGCTCCATTCAAGTGAGGATTTGAGCTCTCTTAATTTTAAGGCTGTGGTTGAAGCCTGAAATATCTAGTTATTTTATTTTGTTACAATACATAAAACTTTACTACAGGTCATCTCAGGTTGAATTTGAAGGAGCCAAGCATGAAATTCGCCGCCTTCAAGAAGAAACAGAGGTGCTTAACCAACAGGTCGAGGAATTGGCAAACCTCAAGAAGATTGCTGAAAGACAGATGGAAGAAGCCCTGGAATCCCTTCAAGCTGAAAGAGAAGCCAAATATGCCCTTAAAAAGGAACTGGATGGGCGAATGAATTCAGAGTCTATGTACAACTTGTCGAATCTTGCCATGAGCATGAAGCTCTCAGGTGAGTTGAAAATATTAGTTTAACACTTTCGCGCTCCGTAGAAACTCGCGGTTGACTGGGGGATCGTGGCCCCTCCGTGCGGGTAAGCGCGCGGTGACACCCAAATGTGTATACTCATTCCAGTTTTCTCACCTTAATTTTCGCGCTACGTCGCTCGTTTTGGTATCATTGTGTTCGCAATTAAATTCTCTACAGCTGTGTATAAATATAATGTCCAAAAGCCTAGCGTGACTCCCAACAGCAAAGCGTAAAGTCGGCAAAAACGCACAAAATCAGTAACATGTGCATTCTCCTTCCATTTTTTTACCTTAATTCTCGTGCTACGTCGCTCGTTTTGGTATCATTGTGTTCGCAATTAAATTCCCTACAGATGTGTAAGAATAAAATGTACAAAAGGCTGGAGTGCCTCCCCGCAGAAAAGCCTAAAGTTACCCGTGAACGAGCACCATTTTGTACATTGCAACCTAATGTTCAACTCGTTCAATTTGATAACATCAAATTTCGTGCTAGGTCGCTCATTTTGGTATCAAATTGTTCGCAATAAAAAGGCGAGTATTTTAAAACTAGTCCCAGAATAATAGAACAATAACTGGATTTTTAACAAATATTTTAATTCTGGACGCTCATCATCACAAATTTATTTATATCTTTCCAGTGTTCTGACATAAATATTTGTGTTACATCTTTCATTTTGGTATCAAATTGTTCGCAATAAAACGGCGCGCATTTTAAAACTAGTCCCAAGATAATAGGACAATAAATAGAATTTTAACAATTATTTTAATATTCGGACCAAAGGCCAATTTATAATATTTCAAGTGTTTGGACATCAAGTTTCATGTTATATCTTTGATTTTGGTATCAAATTGTGTGCAATCTAAAGGCGCTTATTTTAAAACCACTACAAGATTGATCTGATAAAATTTAAATTTTTAAAAAATATTTTAATGAGTGACTCAGTATTGCGTCGTTGGAACACATTCAGTAGAAAAATAAATGACGAGATAATCAGTCTGTGGAACCTCAAAGTGTTAAATGGTTGGTGTAAACTGCACTGATATGTGAGGTGTGGGTGACTAGCCTCTTGTTTACTTGTTTTCAATATTGTTCATATATAAATGTTGTAGGTCAAAATGTGAACGTCAATTACTGGAAAGATATTATCTTAAAGTAATTTAGTCCATCCTCCATGTTGAATATGCAGATAAGTCCTATGAAAGTACAAATAATGTAAGTACAAATAATGTCTCCTTTGTGTGTACTGTATGTTCAAAATTTACATCATAATATCTCAAGTTTGATTTTCAAAGAAAATATAAAATGTTTTACATAAATCTAGATTAATATATTTGGTTCAGCGTGGTATAGCTAGGCCTGGGTTAGGTGGTTTTGCTATGTTGATATAGATGTTCGTACTGTATTTACAGTATTGGCTAAGTGAAATCAGCAAATTTCTAGTCAAACATAATCGGGCTGAGAAAGTATTGTACAAGAGTCACTTACCGACATAATCAAACTTATCCGACACAACGTCAGTGTGTGAACTTGAGGAAATGAGGGCATAGTAAATTTTTGGGACCCAACCTGATCAACAAGTTGACTGACTACACACACACACACACACAAAAAAAAAAGTTGTAGCTGCCAAAGAGTTGGAGTATGCACAGATACATTAAAGTTATTGGAAGACACTGAATCAAATTGCTGGTTTCTTCTAGCATCAGGCATGGAGCCCCCCAAAGTGCTAATTTCATATGGTAAAATTTTCCATTCCATAGTGAACGGAAGAAATATTTTGCTGTACACCCAAAGATTTTAGTTGATACCACATTTGAATGTGCACATCAGAAAGAAATGGGTGGGTCACATTCTTGCAGCGTTGGTACCGTGATGTGAATTCCTCCTGGCTTAATGCTACGACAGTAGGAAGTGTGCCGTATGTGGGGTTTATGAAAACGACTAGTTGACTTAACAGATGCCTGTCATTGGTTTCGTGAGTTGTTCTTATTTGTCAAGCTACAGGGGGCCCAGAATTGTCTGAGGATGTAGGGGATGCATAGATAACAGATGTGTGATTGTAGTACAGTACTTGTCCCTAGTGTGGGTAGCCATATTTTGTAATTAAACTTGGAGTATTCAACTAGGAGGATGGGCTAAATAATTGGCACTGTGGGTAGACTTGTAAGCAAAATGTGAGCAGAGACTTGCTTATTAGTGATTTCCAGTTTTTGGTTGCCCGAGTGACTGTGTGGGGATGCATATATATGACTTGCCTAATTGTGCTTGCATTCATTAAGCTTCAACTCTTAGATTCTGACTCTCATCCTTTAATTAATTGGTGTTTAGGTTTCTAGGTTTACTGGGCTGTCATATCTGTCTTTGAAGCTCTGTATAGTCATCCTTCACTGCTATACTTAGTGCATTCCATTTTTTTGCTATTGTGGCACCAAATGTTTTCTAATGTCTTAACTCATTTTGGTATATTTTCTATGTTCCGTATACCACCGATTCCAAATGGTCTGTCAATGTTTGCTGTATTGAATTCCCTGAGAATTTTACACAGGGTAATTGTCACCCCTGATAATTCCATCTTCCAGTAATGTGATGTTTAATTCCTTTGGTATTGCCTGAAAACTCATAACTCTCAACTCTGGAGCTAGTCTTTACTGCCAAATTTCTTCCCTGAACTGGTCATTCTTCCTTGCAGGTACAGTGTAGAGGAATAGCTTTTGGGCCCACTTTTACTATCAGGTTTCTGCTTTTCACATTGTGGATGTGTTGCACTCGTTGAGTACTTGCACAATGAAAAAAGTACTTCTTGCATCCCACTAGTTCATGTGCATGTTTCCAATGGATTAGAGTGGAGGAGAATATATATATATATTTGACAATCTACCTGTTCTGTTATATTCTGGCACATGTTTAGGTAGTACAGATTTTGGCGAGAGTGATGGTGAAGATGACACACCTGTCCTGCGGAGGTTGGAGTCAGAGTTGCTGAGTGCCGGTGGCGGCACAGCAGAAATGGGAGGCGACCTTTTCTCGGAGATCCATTTGAATGAACTGCGTA
>NC_091240.1:2003486-2100986 GCF_040958095.1 Procambarus clarkii
AAGCTCTCCAAATGTACTCACTAGAAAGGAGACGAGAGATGTCAAATAAAGTACACGTGGAAAATACTGGAGGGCCAGGTACCAACTCCACACATTAAAATATTGTTCACTCTATTATGTTATGTAAGAAAATGCAAAATAGAAGCAGTGGAAAGCAGGGGGTGCCATAGGCACAATCAGAGAACACTGTATAAACATCAGAGGGCCATGGTTGATTAACATCCTCCCAGCGAGTACAGTATAAGAAATATTGCCGGAACAACCGTGGACATCTTCAAGAGAAAACTAGATAGTTTTCTTCAAAAAGTGCCTGACCAACAGGGCTGTGGTGGATACGTGGGCCTGCGGGCCGCTCAAAGCAACAGCCTGTTGGACTAAGCTATCACAAGCCTGGCCTCAGGCTGGGTGTGGTGAGTAGAGCAACTCCCAGAACTCCTTCAAGCAGGTAAGTGTCTTAGACAGATTCTTAGTAAGATAGTAAGACAAGCATGCAGCGAGTCACAACCAGGTCCTAGTGGTGTACCTGCAAACCGTTGGAGAGAGTGTACCCCAGAAATGTCATCAGTGCCTGATGTTATAATGGAAGGGGACTTCTTGCAAACACTAACACCCTCCTCCTCCCCCATCACCCCCCTTCTCACTGGTTTTCATATGCCAACACAACAAGAGTCTTCAATAAAGGTAAGGTACTGTATAGTAAAAAATATGAATAGTATTTTGTATGAAATATATTTTTAAGTTGATATTTTTGGGTGTGTGGAATGGATTAATTCAATTTACATTATTTCTTAGGGGAAAATTCTTTTGGTTTACAAATTTTAAATGTACGAGCTGTCTATTGGAACGAATTAAATTCGTAAACCTAGGGTCCACTGTACTATCATTTTTGGATGACATGCTGGAATCATGGTATAACTGTGACATCATTATTGTTTACTCATTTCCCACTGAATAAGGTGGGGATATATCAGCCCTGAATTAAGGTCATAGATATTAAAATATATTGCACTCGCCCATTGTCATATCATCCACTTGATAGCAACATAAGACAAACTGTCTGTAATATACACGGGCCATTTGTTTATTTTAGGTGGTGAAGAAGATCGTAAACCTTCATCTCCTACTTTGGCTGCAACACATCTTGAGGCTCTCCGTGCCAAACTTCGCACTGATGTCACACTTTCTGATTTTGTAAGTTTTTATCGGTAGAATTTTAGTCAAAGTCCTTTGACAATTTATTATGCATGTAAATTGCTATATATAGCAAAATTGATCTGCATTTAATGTTATTGAGATAGGAGGATTACATAAGGAATAATGTAGGTTTAATTGACTTTCTTAAAATAAAGTTGGGATGTACTGTAGTTAAAGCTGGAATAATAAATTTAAAACGGGAAAGAAAGACATTATTTGAGTTAAAGAATTTGTATTCATTAATAAGGTTTCACAACAGAAGTGATTTGGCCATCCACAAGAATGGTTGATCCTTTGTAGACTGATAGCAAAATCACAAAACACATGGAATCAATGTCTACGTAACCCTGGATAACATGGGTTCAGAACAGGGCGCCCCTGTTCTGAACCTGGCAAAAGTAGATGTAGTTGAGCATACATGATGAATGTGAGTTAGATGGCAGGGTAACTAAGATATAGCATGAAAGAGAAAGATGCATGGAGTGCATCTTTTAGATGAACATAACCTTTTATGACATTCCCTATAAATATGGATCGTGTCAAAAAGCTAATTCACAAACTGGAAAAGTAGACTTGGATTACTTATTATTGATTGCTTTATTGACAAAATGCTGCTAAATATTCACTGTCACACAGGACAGACAATCATATACAAGACAATATCTTGAGGTTATCATGAGATGATTTATTGGCTTAGTGTCCCCGCGGCCCGGTCCTCGACCAGGCCTCCTTTTTGTTACACACCCCCAGGAAGCAGCCCGTAGCAGATGTCTTAACTACTAGGTAACAGGAGCATCACAGTGAAAGAAACTGCCGGGGATTCAACCTGGAACCTCAGGACTACGGATTCTGAGTGCTGTCCATTCAGCTATCAGGCCCCCCTGACAGCTGTCGAAATTGCTGTCTTAAGTCTAAATTGTAGATTGATTAACAGTAAATATATTTCATGAAGTTACACTCTACTACATCAGATAGAATAAATGTTTTAATGTATAAATTTATAAATGAAACTGTTTATTGTTCATACCACACATGATAGGAATAGCTTTACAAGATGTAACTTAAAAAAAGAATGGACAAATCAATTTAGTATAAATTGTTAGGATGTCTTCTACTGTGCCAGATTCCATTAGTTACATAGTTGATTGTACAATAGCCCAGGAGGTGTAAAATCTTTTAGTTTCACATTCAGTAATGTAGTGTAGAAGTGAATGCTTTACTAGTTCATCAGAGTTCACAGGCTGACAATTCTGGTAGGTATTCAGTCTCATTAACTTGTCAGATGTGCTGTTAGTCAAATATGTGCAGCGACATCACATTGACTGATTTGATTACTGTGCTGACCATACAAATGTCTATTTTTACAAAAGTTGTCCTTTTCATGTAAAAACCACGAAAAGTGAACGATATTACAGGAGGAATCTGACATTGCTTAGGTAAAAAATGGGGCAAATTTCATGAATAGTGAGCATCTTCACTACATCTTGCTATTTAGAAGATTATGTATAGTGAAGATTGTTTACTGTAAGGCTCTTCACTACCACATTATTGTGAATTTTGAAGTTTCCCAAAATACTAAATTTTGTTTGAACGGCCTCCACAGTCCCCAGTGGCTGCAACACGCCTACTTGCGGTGTGACTGCTTCATGAAGGCCCTTCACTATCATGTAAAGTTTAGTGGAGTCCCATACAAAGGTATCTGAACACATACCACACTTTTTTTTTTTTAATTGATATGTAAGTACAAGTGAGGTTTTGGGGTTGCTATGGTTGATATTAATATAATTAAACAATGATGTTGAGCTTTCTCAAAACTGAATAAATCTTTCAGGTGGATAACAGTGACCCAGTTGCAGTTCGTGAGATTGTGGACACCATAGTTGACCAGATCCGACATCTTAAGAAATCTGTAGAGCATACAATAGAGCTAAGCAAGGAAAAGGGACTTGCAAGGGAGTCGTCATCTTCTGAAAGTAAGTTAGTATAAGGAGTCATCACCTTCTGAAAGTAAGTTAAATTGTGTAGCATCCTGGATAACTCCTCAAACTTCCTGAAGGCAGTCATGATGTTTGCTAGCTTTGCACAAGCTATAGATGTTATCCAATTTATATGGGCTTTTGGGGGACAGATTTAGTGTGATGTCAATTCATAGGGCTTTCTTTTTTGTTGACTACCTGGAGTTGCTTCCCTCATGGGTGGCAGACTACCTCAGGTCTTCCTTCCCCAGCCTCTTACTTGGAGGATTGATCTCTAGCCCACACTCTGGGCCATTACTGCATCCATCCAAGTCATCCCAGTAGAATCTTGTACAGTAGTTGTCTTCAGTTATTATTTTCATATAATATTTGCATTATTAGCAGATTTTGTCATGCATGACTTCCTTCTGGTGGGTCATAGTGCATAAAGTCTTAATCAGACTCTATTGGATGTTGTTTGATATTTGTTTTTGAAATTTATATGTACACCACATATTTAATAAAGATAGCTAGCAACAGAACACTGCTAACACTTCAACTTCTATGTATGACTATAACATACATTGGAGCCAGATCATTTAGGCGATACTTTGTATAATTTTCTAAATTGAGTGTTGCAAGGTAATAAGTGTTATTGCTCATGATTTTAGGCCACATAGCTTATAGTTTCATCATGTGTACCAGGAGGGAGTAATGAGTGACCTAACCTGATACTTTAAATCTGAAGTGTTTGGGAAAGGGATACAATTTTGGAGATTCAGTAAACACCATAATTTGTTTTTATAGCGTATGTTAGGAAATGCAGGTAAAATACTTGACTACTCCAGAAGATACATTATTTGCGTACTTTAGGTAGGGAAAGTTGAAAACAATGAATATGTATAAATATTCAGAAATGCTTTATTTGAAATAATTTTTTTAAGCAAGAAGTTTTGTTTGTTCCTGTAATACATAAAATGACCTTTTAACAACACAAAATTTCACGTCTATTTGTAGGTGGACTAAGTGAGAGCGAGGTGCAGGAGTTGCAAGAACAGGTGATCAAACTCAAATCTCTCCTCTCCACAAAGAGAGAGCAAATCGCTACCCTTCGTACTGTCTTGAAGGCAAATAAGAACACTGCCGAGGTAATATTCCTGATTTAATCTACCGTATTGAAATAAAGGATAATTTATTTGTAATTAAAATTTTAAATTGCGTATTGGGAATGTTAGGTTTTAACGTCCCTGCCTCCTTCAGTGATAGGCCTATTGTGATATCCATGTTCATCTGCTCATTTTCTATGCTGTATACTTAGAGACAGACCTTTCTAGAGTGTATTCTGTATACACACACTTAGGAATTGTACCAGTCAGTGTAGTTACTGTATGTAGGGTTACCCCCTCTGTTTATGTATGTATGGTCAGGTAGTGGCACTCATGTTTTGTGAAAATGCCTAAATAATGTGAATTATTTTTATTCATATAATATAGCATTGCTTTATATTATATTTATATACTTAAAGTAGGTTAAAGAAGCTATTAGTGATGTATTTTGTATCCAAAATAAATTAAATTTTTCTGGAGCTTATAATAGTTTCTATACTGATTTTTTTAAACTATGATTTAATTGTATAACAAAAATCACAACTCCTCAGGTTGCTTTGGCCAATCTAAAATCCAAATATGAGACAGAGAAGAGTATAGTTTCTGAAACGATGATGAAACTACGTAACGAACTTCGACTTCTGAAGGAGGATGCTGCCACATTCTCCAGTGAGTACACATAAACATTGCATATAGAAGACATAGGATGGTGATTCACAGAACATTGCACAACTTGAATTATAACTCATACATGTTGTATAAATGCAAAATATATGTTTGAATTTATGCATTACTTTGTTGAACAGGTCTGCGTGCTATGTTTGCTGCTCGATGTGAGGAATATGTAACTCAGCTGGATGAAGTACAACGGCAACTAGTGGCTGCAGAAGAGGAGAAGAAAACCCTTAACTCACTCTTACGAATGGCTATTCAACAAAAATTAGCTCTTACACAAAGATTGGAGGATATGGAGTGCGACCGTGAAAGGTTGTTATCTAAAGTCTTGTCATTCTGTTTATGCAGTGCAACTGCTATTATCCAGACCAATTAGTACCTCTGAATGTCCAAATAACTGAAAATCTAGGAATTTGAGAAAAGACCATGTAACATCATTAGGGCTAGGTCATGCTGGCTGTGAGAGGGCTTCAGACATTGCCTCACGAACTCCTACCTTGAGGTTACCTTGAGGTGCTTCTGGGGCTTAGTGTCCCCGCGGCCCGGTCGCCGACCAGGCCTCCTATTAAACTCTGCTTAATTCTTCCCAGCATTTTTTATTCTTTTGTTAGTAAGCATTCTATTTCTCAGATCTTTCACTTGAAGGGGAGATAGCATAAAGGTGAGTTTATTTGGCCAAGAAAATAAAGCAGACATTGCTTTGCAGATAACATTTTCCTATCACTGTAACACTTCCTCAATTATTATGATGCAAATTTGCCAATATAGTTTTGCTCCTGTCATTATAAACCTTTATTTATGCCTACTTTATAATAAATTAGTGTCAATATGAAGAGCCAGGATGTGGCTGGGTGGGTGGCCATCATTCATCAGCCAGCCAGCCAGCTAGTTCTTCAACATGTGATATATTTTTTGCATACACATAATATTTACATGTTTGATTCTTGAGTGTAGCAATTAAATAAGGAGTAATGTAAGTGCTATACTCCTTAATATAATTGGCAGAAGATGGCAATCAATATTTCTCCCATACAGTATTTTAACTTTGTTTATGGTGAGATAGCATGGATAAATTTCTTTGGCCAAGAAAGATATGAAATATCTTAATTTCCTAGTCAATGACATTTTATGATAGTTTGTAAGTTACAATCAAAAAACTCCCTCGCTTACCAAGTATGATGCAGATTTGCTGTTTTATATATATATACTTGATCAGGTATCCTTTGGAGGTGTTTATTGAGTTCTCTTTTGAACACTGTGAGGGATTGGCCAGTTATGCCCCTTATGTGTAGTGGAAGCGTGTTGAACAGTCTCAGGCCTCTGATGTTGATAAAGAGTTCTCCGAGTACCTTTTGCACATCTGCAATAGATGGTTATCTTGTGGCAATGATCATTTGCCTTGTTACCCCTGGGCACCAAATTTTCTTAAAGCAATTGCTTATTTTGTTGTGCTTGAGTGTTTTCTTTTCCCTCAGTTTTGGACTTTTCTCTGATCTGAAAGGCTCCCTTATTTTGTAGAGAGCCAGATTCTGGTGCTGGCTTGAGGTAGGCAAGGATGGGTCTCAGTGTGCTGTTGCATCTCCTTGAGGCATGGCAGCACCTGCTCAGGGAGCTTTTGATAGGCCCACCAGAAAAGTACATTTCATTACATTCAGTGCATGGTTTGTATTTTTTAGATAATGCTTATTGTTGTCTTTATCTTATGATGTAACCTGTGAAAGAGATTACTGTTGATGTGCATTACTTGTTCTTGCATTGATTGAGGAATCAACAAATGGTAAAATATTAAATATATTTAATGTACTTTATTAAGGTATACTACAATACTGTAATATTTAAGTATATTTATGATTTGACAGGTTCAACATGAGGAAACACACTGGCAGCCGTGGTAGGGCTCATGGGTCCCGCTTCAACAACCAACCTCACAGTTCACCCTCTCAACATCATTACCAACGTAGGGATAATTATTAAGAATATATGTTGGATTGTAAGAGATAGGAAGTGAAAACTTTGAGCTGGTGATCTTGAGACTGTGTTTAAGAATGTATCAAAAGAGCAGGATACAAAAGACAAATATATTTAAATGAGACATTTAATTTTCCAAATATTTCTTGACTGTGTTTCTGGTGCTTGACTGTAGAGCATCCAGATTTCTGTTTTCCCTCAGTGCTTCAGGTTTTGGGCTCCGTGGATGTATATTGAATCTCCTGACGTAGCCTGAGGCAAGCTTAGCGTTAATGATAAAGCTGAAACGAGCCGTTATGCAATGTATAGTTTTGCTGAGCTTGCTTCTTGTTACTTTTCCTTCTCTCCCTCATTATAGGTGGCATTAAATTATGACAGGAAGATTGCAGTTTTTTGTGAATTATTAACACACCCATGAATTTAAAGGTTCTGCTTTCCTATAGGGATCAATCGAAACACTTAACTCTGAACCACTGGAGTGGTTTTGGAGTGGGAGGATTATTAATCGGTATAAGAACAACAATGCAAGAGGAGGAACATATTTATTTCAATTTTTCTAGGGTACAGAAATTAACATTCGTGCAATGTTCAGCAGACTTGTGTAGGCTTTTAATGGGCTCATTTTTATTGGTTTAGGTTTTGTTTTAATATATTCTTTCTGATGTATATTTTATAATTTGTCACTTGTGTTATAATGAATTTAATTATTTATATTTAATAGAGAAGCATCCAAACATTAAGTACACTCTGGTTAATGAATGCTTATGTCAGGATATTGTACATCGTTTCACATCGTCCATGTTTTCAAGTTTGCAACCAATTGTGTAAATGATACCTGATAGTTTTTAAGGCTCAAAATTATAATTATTAATAAAAATGGAATTTATGATATACTATATTTTCATCTGGGCTTAACATGCATTGTAATTTTCTTAATTGGAAACTTGTTTTAATTTTTTATCTAGTATGAAATCTCATTGCTTTTTACTGTAAAGATAGGTTTGCTTCACTTGTCCATGAAGTAACCTCATGGATTCATCTACAAAGCGATAGGAAATAGCTTTATGATATTCTTTAGTTTAGGTGGTATGGTTTGATATAAACAGCTGGTATCGGTGTGGGGGTTCATGTAAAAAGCAATAATTTATCTTCAAAATACAACTGGTCATGGAACACCTTGATACAGTTATGTCTTTACTGTATTTTCATAGCTCCCAGATAAACTATCTTTGTATATCAAGCCAAAACTGAAGTTTAATATAAGCAATCTTTGTTTTTTAGATTGTCGTAGTTGTCAGGTCACTCTTCGTGAGATCTCTTCATTGGGTTATTGAGACAAGCCACCAATGTAAAGTTTTTAAATAGAAATTCCAGAACATCAATGTCATTTTGTATTTCTAGTTACTTGCCTAGTGTCTTCATGTTTTATATTGTCTCATTTTAATAACATGCTTAATTTTGTTATATTTTATGATATATGAATAAGATAAAGTCCTGTGGTTTGTGTGTTATTTTATTGAGAATGTATGAATATTGTTAATTTTCTTTGTTGGTATCTAATGTAAGCTGTATCCACTTGTACCTCTACTTGTAAGTGGGTTAAAGCTTGGCAGATTATATTTATCATGGATGGCATCTATGTTGATATTACATGAAAATGGATCACAACAAAGGGAAATATTCATCAGTTATGATCTTTGGATATCATCATATCATGGAAATTATCTGTAAAAGTTGTTAATAAATTATATATTTTATTATAGTTGTCTGTAGAATCTCAAATGGATTATGGATCATTATACTGACTATAGCCTATTAGTCTTTTGCTCTGTCAAGGATGGCTCGTGTAAGACGATACTCGTAACCAAACTTGATCTCGGCACATCTCTAGATACATACACCTTCATGTACCTACACACCTGGTCACTGACAACATTTTGGCTTGCCTTTAGCAAATGCCCCTTTTATGTGTGTGTATATACACACACACACACACTCATACCGCTTTTAATTACATGGATGGCGAAATACTAAAGAAACTGTTCATGACTTTTGTGATAAAATTGGAATATACAGAAGTTGTATGGTGTCCATATCTCAAGAAGCACATCCATAAACTGGAAAAGATGCAAAGGCATGCTACAAAATGTCTTCCAAACCTGAAAAAATTAGTTATTTAATGCCTCTAGTCTCTCAGAATACTGTACATCAAAGCTAGAAGATAGAAGAAAGGTTCAATATGATCACCACTTACAAAATTATAATGGGAATTTACCAAATTGACAAAGGGGAATTCCTGGAACTGGCAACATCAAGAACAAGAAGACATTGATTCAAGCTAAGGAAACAAAGGTGCCAAAAAATATTATAAAAGTTTTCTTTTGCAAACAGAGTAGCAGACAGTTGGAACAACTTGAGTGAGAAAGTAGTCAAGGCCATAACCGTCGGTAGTTTCAAAGCGTTGTATGACAGTACTGGGAAGACCGGATACCATGAGTGTTGCTTTCGTCCTGTAACTACACTCTGGTAATTACACACACACACACACACACACACACACACACACGATCTCATGCGAAGGCGTGAGCATGCAGCCTAGAAGACATTGTAGACATTGTGTACCCTGTAGACATTGGTATGCACTCGATTCTACCATACAGTCTTGTACTAAATTGTACTTGCCAGTACTTACCCACAGATTCTCTAATGTACATTCTACCTCACACATACAGTCCCTCTTCGTACTTCCTGCATATTCTTCTCTCAGTTGCTGTTACACGAGTGACTTATGGAAGGCCTCTATATAGATGTTTCTCTTTGTATAATAATTAAGGTGGAGAAGTGCAGCGATAAAGGTGGACAATGTGATGACAATGTACAGTAAATGTCTAGGCAGAAGAAATTCACATTAAAATCAGGTGTCTACTGCTCATACAATGTACTTAGTGTCTTTAAAATGAGGGAATACATTTTAAGATGTAACTGTTTATCCCATTGATTAAAGATGGTGTTTTGTTTATCACTTTGCTACTTCTTATAATGTAGTAGATTTATATTGTGGGCTATTTTAAGAAATTGGCAACACAATTTTTCATCAATTTGTGTATCCTGAAATTTGCTTTACATACACACACACACTTAAATTTACAAGTCTTTGGTCACATGCAATTTGAATGTATGTAACAGGTTGTATTTCACATTTACATTAATTCACTTCTACTTTCGTAGAAGAATACCAATGCCATCCAGTAGAATATAACATTTTGGATAAGTAAGGAAAAAATTGTTGGACCGTCATTGCTCGTGATCCACAGTATGGAGAAAAAAAACTATATATGAAAAGCTGCCCTGAGTGAGCAGTGTGGACAAAGCCAAGGCAGTTAATAAAAATAATAATTTTTTATGTACTATTTTTATTACTACTACTATTATTATTATTATTATTATGGTTAGTGTAACTTTTAAGTTAACTGGGCCATGGAACCACTGAGGTGGGTCATGGTATATGACAGTTATGTTCATGTCGCTAACTATACACAGCATGGCATAACTGTGTCAGTTCTTGCGGTAGCATTGTTAACTTGTGGCAGGTTAACCATAAGTGACAAGTCAAATAAAAAATAACTTTTTGGGGGCTAGATGCTAGTGAGAGGTTGACTTTAGTTATTACTGTACTTCCATCATCCTGGCTTCTATATTTATTCTTGATCTTAGTTTTGTAATTCATAAAATTTGCACTGCCACAGTCTTGAACATTTGAACTCTTTCTTGTTGCCGATTCCTCTTTATTCTGATGGAGTTTGTTGCTAGAATAGCAACAAACTGGTTGTTATTCTGGTTAGCATCGTTTTCACATTTGAACATCCAATGGCATATGGTTCTTCCTACATGTGGCTCAGTTCACCTGGAAAAGAACCATTGCCAAAATTGTGTGCATGTGCATCAGGAAAATTGAAACGCTGGCATGGTAACGCTCTATTTGCTTCTCTTTTGAGTTGATTTGATCAGAATGATTGAAGTAGATGGTAACTTCTATAACTTTGCTTACATATGATGCCTACAAATGCTAGCCAGCAAAGGTGTCTACTTATGATTAAAGTATACAGCATTTTACTTGGGTGGCATGTTTGAAATACCCTTTTTTTTTGGGGGGGGGCAGTGCAAGTATACTTCCTGAATACATAATATGCATTTAGCTTTATTAAGTTTGGCTGGATAAAAAAATGCATTCATCCTCAGCAGGAGAAAGAAAAAGGAGTGGACGGCCGACACGTGTTGGCTCTCCAATGTATGACGAAGCCAAGGCAAGTTTCAGCAGAAGATAATTTGAATTCTTTCAGGTATGATAATTTATAGTTCAATTAACTTTTATCAACTGTACTATATAATTATTGAGTAGATCTAAACCATTTTGTAAAATGCATCGTCATCTTCAGAAAGTGGATAAACAGTGATATTGGGAGTTATCTGAAGTGCAGCAGAGTACTAGACAGCATGCTTCAGTGATTATACATGCTCTGCAATGTATTGTGGCTCATACATAGTATCATATGGCACAGTATTCATACTGAAGTGCATCATATTTGGTATACATCATATTTTGGCACACGTTCGATGTACATCCTATTGTTGCACATTTGATGGTGTACATTTAATGGTACATGTATGGTGTGTTGTATTGTTATTCAGCATTGTCCATAATGGTAAATTTATGGTGTAAAATATAAAGGTTAAAATAGATATATTTTATTTATGGAGAGAGTATGGCTTCTGACTTGTAATTGATAAATATTCTGAGATTATTTCTTTGTCTACTCAAAGTGGTCTTCTTCACTTTACATTAAATGCAAGTCTACTCATAAAAGCTTACCTTAGGGAAATTGATCTGCAAAAAAAAAAAAAAATAGTTTATATAGTCTTTTTATCATTTGGGTACATGCAGTATTTTTAATAAAATACCAATGTTATTTTCATGTTGGTCTTTTTATCTGCTATTCTTGTCAGATTTTATATAATGTTTCACTTGTTTTTTTAAGTGAATATGTAATTGTACATATTCACATGTAATTTTTTTTATTGAATTTGTTTGTGTGTTCAGTGTAGTTTTCCATTTATTGTCATCTGCATATCAGTGAAATTTGATATATGTATATTATGTAGCCATTATTTTTAAGTACTTTTTAATTTAATGCAGATTTTTGGATGAAAAAATAATTTGAAATGGCCAATATTTGGCCGGGCCATCTTGTGACCATCATTACTCTATTTTTGTTTCATATCTTCCTTCACGCGTTTGTCTTCAGTGTGTCTAGAATGTGGGAACAGTCGCACCATATCATGTTGTCCCAAAAATATATGGCTGCTTTGAATTGCAGCTGTGTTGTATTGTGTTTTGAAACTAAGAGTATACTTTACGAGTTGAATGTAGAAGTGAATGGTCTCGAAACAAATACATGTGTTGAAAAAGCAATCCATTTCCAAATGATAATTTACATATTTTCAGCTCTTCACGAGAATTCATACACATTCTAAACAGAAATGTGGAAAGAGTCTTAAGTTTAACAATGTTTTAAAATTGAACGTGTGTGTCTGGGGGCATCTGTCTGTCTGTCTGTGTCTGTCTATTTGTGTGTGTTGTTTTAAAATTGAACGTGTGTGTCTGGGGGCGTCTATCTGTCTGTCTGTGTCTTGTCTATTTGTGTGTGTGCGTGTGTGCATGCATTATCAGAGTAGTAAAGTTTGGAAGTGTTCTGCTTGATTGCACTTGGTTGTACATCATGTTCTGTTGAGCTGTCCTGTCCAGCAGTTTATTTAGACAAGAATATGTATTATAATACCTGGTTGTAACTTATCTGTCCATATATCAGAACTCACAACTAAGAAAAATATGAATAATTAATCTTTTAACATAACTAGGGGGTTAATTCAAAAGTGAATTAAGATTTGTGTAGAAGTAGTAAATTGAAAGTCCTAGCGATACTGTAAGAAATGGATTTCTTACAATGCGGGTTCTGGAACTCTGCAAAACTGTTTGATACCAAAGTGGTTGTGAACTGTACAGTGATGTGTCTTAACAGGTCCATGGTTTTTAAAAAGCTTAAACATATATACACACACACACACACTGCTACGTAATCCATACAGTCTTTGCTGAAGACTTAAGTTTATGCTTTTGTTTGTTCTCGTATAACCTCAAGTTGTCTTGGCTCTTTCCATGATGGATGCATCATTGCACATGAGAGACCCATCAGGAAGGCACAGTTTTCCAGGTTGAAAATATATTAGGTGTGTTTCTCCTTTGGCTCTGTGAAAGGAAACCAGTGTCTGTTTGACTTTTTTAAGAGGTCTATTATTTGGATCTGAAACATATTTACAACAACCCTTATTTACTAATCTTTACCTACTAGTAATAGCATTTTGCAATTGAGAACCAATCTCTTTCTTTGTAGAAACCAAAGATGCAAGTTTTCTGTATACTAATGACTTGCAATATAATTGAATAGCATTAACTCCAAAGTGCCAGGTTGCAATATGATGTGTTAAACTGGTGTTTTGTTGTAGCTATGTCTCCCACAGAGACACACATTGTCATAAGCAGCATTCAAAATATTTGTGCATTAAATGTGTTTTTTAGTATATGAGCCACATAGGCTGGTAAGTTTAAATTTAAATTTTAATTGAAGGTGTATTTTACGTGTTTAATTCTGACATGTTAACCTCAGTGCATCTGTTATACTAATGTAATATGACTGAATTTTTATCAGTAGCTGCTAATAGATTTTACCCTTGTTATCATGACCCCTGGTTGGAGTAAAGATTGTAGTTCATATTTGAGTTTCTCAAGCTTTGTTCACATTTCATTCCCGGTGGCTCCTGTCTGCTTGGAATCCAAGTTGTTTTAGACTTTAGGAGATCTTGTTCATAGCTTTTTCTATTGAAATGCATATCCTTAATTTTGTAATCATTTGGTAAATGGTTCAGCTAACTTATTTTTACTGTCCTAATTTATTAACTTTAAGAACATTGAAATAATAATATTTAGCATTGTGTGGCTATATTCAAGTAATGTGTTCAGGATATGGCAGATTTAAAAAATATTTTATGGTTTGTACAGCTAGCAAGAACGGTGCGCATAGTTTTGTTTGTGTACATGTCTGGCAACCAGTTATGGGCCTTGCTAGGTGTGAGACTTTGAGAGGTACAGTGAAAGCTTTTAGTGGGAGATCAATTATTAGTCAATTTCTTCTACAGTAATTGTAATGAATTAAAATGTTTGTGTTTTTTATCTTCAGCTAAAAATTACTTTTATGGAGTAGTGGATTGGTCTGTAGGAGTGTGCCTTACATTTTATAGGCACTCAAGTTTTGAGGCAAAAAATGCTGATTGGCGTTTTAAAGTCTCTTCTGGCAAAACATAATTTTTTTTTTTAAACGTTGAAGTAACTATTAAAATATTTGTATTATATTTTCATGATTACTATTAAACATAAATTAATGAGACTATAGTCATACTGTTTCACTGTAACTGTCATGCAGGAAGACTATTGCTGGTGAGTCAAGTGAACTGCCTTACAATATTCACTGAGGAACTAGTGTTAGCATTGTGCTTAAAACCCCCAACCATAATCTCTCTCTGCCTTTGATGTTACAGTTTAGCAGCAGCACCACCACCTCCTTAACACATCTTTCTTAACCACTTGACACCTGAGGAAGGACATTAGGCAGGACATCCTTACCTCTCTCTCCCCCCCAGTCTCTGGCAAGGTTTGAATTGAAGTGAATTTAATCCTTACGTTGCTCCAATCTCCATTTTTTTTTATGTAAACGACGATACAAAACTTTAAATAGCCAAGCCATGCAATGGTCTAAAGTATGCAGTAGGCCTTGTATAGGAATGGTTCCATTGACAGGTCTTGGAAAAGGAGAGAGGTGGCAGCATGTTTTGCACATTTTCACAGGTGATCAGTGGTTGAGTTGTTTGCAGACTCTAGTGTGGATTGGTATCATTTATGTGTGGTTATTGCAGTATTGTATGCCAACTCATCTTTTTTATATTGTTTTCTATAAAAACTATAAGGAGTAAAAATTAACTTTTTAAAAAATACACTTCATAATATGAAAAGAACACTTTACAATGTTCTGTATTAAGATGATAATGAAAATTTCTGGAATAGGAAATTTGTAGACAAAATTCAATATTAATAAATTGATATTTTGCTGGAAAACATAATAAATACACTATCATTACATTATCCTTGAGGTATATTGTCCATGATCTTTATTACCTGGTTGGATCACATACTGAATGTGTAGTATTATTGAATGTCCTAAAGTTAAAATAATTTAGAATGATCATTCCGGTGTTTAAGAAAAGATATTAGGGTAAATTATATCAATTGATCCCTCTTTCATAAATATAGTTTTTCAGATTATAGTTTATTCAGATTCCTATTTCATGAATGTCAGAATGATAAGAACTTTTGTAAGTAGAATACTCTTGTAAAGTGCCCCTGGGTCTGTATTTCACAGTTATACGTGTGCACAGAAATGGTCGCTGCGGCATCCACAGTATTTTTACTTTTGTATCTGTACTTCTTCACCGAGGACTGTAAACTTATTTGTACAATAGGATCCTATTTACAATAAAACTGAAAATTTATTCTACTGTATTAAAGATTCCCTATGAACTTTTATAGTGGAAAGCCGTGGAAAGAAATTTGGCCAGACAAGCTATCTCTAAAACCTATAAAATATGAAGCAGTGATTTTGTAAGATGTTAAATTTCAAGACATAGTTGATGCAGAGGTTGTACAGGAAGCAGATGTAAAGATATACAAGAAACACCGGTACACTACCTGAAGCAGGGGGGGGGGGGGCTTTGGTGCATGAGGCCAAGATAAAGAAAATTTGATGATGTTGGCTTCATTATTTTCCCATATATCTGCTGCCTTTCTAAAGAAACAATAATTTAACTGGGACTTTTGTTATTTTATATAATCAAGGGAGTTAATTTTCATGTGCTAGTGATGTTAATGAATTTAATGTGATATAAGATAATGAACATTTAATGATGACATATTGATATACATAGTAGGTACAACATTGAACAATACCAGTAGAGTTTGGTTAGACGGTCCACAAATATATATACACACCACATGTTTCTTGTATGAATTATAATTATAAATCATCTGATTTTCAAGTGAATTTTGGTAGTGCCGTTGAGTCCTCCCTCGTGCTTCAGTTGCCCAGAGGCAACCTGATGCTCTTCGTCTAGTGTTCTGTCGAGCAGGCTCTCGGGTGAAGGTCTCGAGGAGTGTGGTCCACGCCATTGTGGGTGGGCAGATGTGGGCACGGCAGGCGACGTGGGCGTGGTGGCAGAAGAGGCCACCAAAGGCTGGTGGCCTCTCCTTGACTGGATTGCCACCGTGGGAGGAGGTTAGGTTCTTGAACTCCTGCTCAACCCGACATACCGGACCTATAACAGACATAAACTTAATACAAGCCAGCAAATACTATTGAGGTTTTCTGAATTGCTACACCAATTGCATTTTTCACAGCCAATTGGATCCTATGTTATGTTGTACAACAGCACCAACATTCAACAGCTAACACAAATATTAAAAGCATCCCATGAAAATGTCAAGCCACAACGAAAACATCTAGGTGGAGACCAACTTAACAGATTAATTTACCTAAGAGCGGTGACAACTGAGCGACGGAGGTTGACGGTGTTCTCTCCAGACTGATGTTGCTGGAGGAAGAGGTCGAGGCAACACAGGCAGAGGGGAAGGCAGCCTTGGAGGACCTCCCGCTCACACCCCTGGTCCCATCACGCCCACCAGCACCGCCTACGCCGCTACATCAGGCACCTGCGATCAGAACTTTGTGCTTATTATACCTGCATATATTACGACCATTGGATTAATAAGTTGAATTTGATAGCGAGATCAATATTCCCGCAGCATAATGAACGGGCAACACCAGCAGCACAAGCAGAGCTGGTCAATGTTAAGGTGGCCATTATGTGCAGGTCATTATGTGGTCATTATGTACATTAACAAGGTAAGTCACCAAACAAAATTTGTAGAATCAAGCTTCAGCTATTGGACTCTGCCTTTTTAATTGTTGGTCTTGCAATACAATAATTCCCGAGCCCTTCCTTCCATGTCACATTTGACAAATGAGACATTTATCCACAGATAAATGCTGACGTTATTGTTTCTCCTAATTCATTCTATTTCCTGTTCTGGCAAAGAAGTAGGAGTGTATAGACGCATTTCTAGTGTGAGCAAGTGGACGAGTCTATAGGTAGGTTTGGGTGAACTTAGATAGTGTCAACAGAACATGTGATTTAAGCAATGAGGACGGGAGCCATTGTATTAGACGAACCTCTATTAAAAGGTGGGGCTCAGAAACTGAAGCTTTGCCAATTGGGTGAGTATACACCCAGTAAGGGCATGGAGGAGGGAATAGACAAATGGAATGCATTAGGCAGTGATGTGGTGGAGGCTGACTCCGTACACAGTTTCAAGTGTAGATATGATAGAGCCCAGTAGGCTCAGGAACCTGTATATTAGTATATGGTAGTCTGCATCGTCCATACTCCTATCATATAGGGTGTAATAGGATGGTGAACACCTCAGAAAGAGTGTATTCACGTAGTTGGGCTTGCGGGGGTTGAGCTCTGCTCTTTCGGCCCCGCCTCTCAACTGTTACTAACTACTATTTTTTTTTTCCACAAAACCCACACCCCCCCAGGAAGCAGCCCGTAACAGCTGTCTAACTCCCAGGGTTCGATTCCAGGCGCCGGCGAGAAACAATGGGCAGAGTTTCTTTCACCATAATGCCCCTGTTACCTAGCAGTAAATAGGTACCTGGGAGTTAGACAACTGTTACGGAGCTGCGTCCTGGGTGTGTGTGTATATGGGGGGGGGGGAGTAGTTAGTAGTTCGTAATAGTTGATTGACAGTTGAGAGGCGGGCCGAAAGAGCAAAGCTCAACCCCCCGTAAGCACAACTAGGTGAATACATACATATATAATTGTGCGTACACAATTAAACTAATAAACATTTCCACCAAGGAACAGCACAAGAACGGTAGTTTAGTTTAGTTCATTTATTATGCACCCCATACCCATCTTGTGGGCGGTAGTGGAAAGGGCACAGAGAACTTCAACAAGATCTTGTAGATCTGAGGCAAAGTGAAATTGACATCAAGAACGGTAGAGTAAATGGTTCAGTACCTGGAACGGGTGTCACGTTGTAGAGCAGGAGCGACCCAGGCGCCACATCACCCAGCGGCCACTCTGCAAACTCTACTACCTTTTTTCTCGCGTTTTCGTCCTCTATGTTTTCTTCCTGTACCTTTATAGATTTCTCCCTCACCTTGCTTCCCTCTATAGTTTCTCTTCTGGCTCTAGTACCCTCGCCAGCTTCCTGTTTCTTCCGTTCTCCCTGACCTTCCTTACTAGATTGGACACCACTCACTCCCGCTGTCGACTTATTGAGCGGGGTGATTGTTGGAGAGACAAGAAAAGGCGGTGGCGCGGATTCTGAGAAGGACAAGTGAGATTGGGAAGTGTTGAGAGGGTGAGTAGGCAAGGAAGAGGAAGGGAGAACAGACGAGAACGTGGTAAGAGAGGGGGAGGATTTGGAAAACACAGAGGAAACAGATGAGGGTGAGGACGAGTAAGGTAACGACGGAGTGGACGAGGAGGAAATAGAAAAATTAGTATAAGTTACAGTAGAAGTTGAAGAGGTATTTGAAGACGAAAGAAAGGAGACACGAGGGAATGGGGACGAACTAAGCGAAGTAGTAGACTGCTCAGTTGAGGTGACAGAATCCTGAGTAATATATGCAGAAGGTTGAGAAATAGCGAGGAGGGGAACGGCGACGAGGGTTGGCACGGGGGATGAGAGTGGCAGAGTGTCTGCTGGGCGATGATTCCTCAGTAAGTCGTCGCTGGTTAAATGGTCAGGGAAATTTCTGGGACCGTCTCCGAGCTCCTGCTGCTGCTGGAGAGCCTCCAGTCTCTGTAAGGATGCAGGACGTGTTAACTGGTGTTGGGTGGTCGAGCTGGTGCTCGGACGCATCATTGGAAAACTTGCACATGAAAAAGGTACAAAAAACAGATAGTGTTCAGTTTAATTGCATTGTTTTGTACCCTACCCCTATCCTGAGAGGGGGAAGGAAAAAGGGTTACAGGGGCACATATGGGTTTGGAACAGAATCTCAAAATTCGTTTAGTTAAGCAAGTTACAAATAGATAGAGCGATATGAATTAAGAGCCCGTCCTCATAACAACCTTTCGGCAGCCTATGCTCGTCTAAGCGACGGCTGAAGAGGGTCAGGATTGGAGAAAATGAAGGTTGTCATCAGCAAATAAAATTGGTTTGAGGTGTTGAGAGGCATGTGGAAGGTCATTAATGTAGATGAGAAAGAGGAGAGTGCCAAGTATGCTGCCCTGTGGAACACCAATGTTGATGGGTAGGGTGGGAGAAATGGAATCATTCACAGAAACATACTGGAGCCTGTCACTAAGGTATTGCAGGAAGTGACCTCTGATTCCATAATGATGTAATTTAAGAAGAAGAATATTCTTAATATACCTATTTGACATTCCAAGAGTACGACTTAGTCAAACTAGAAATGCTTTACAAATCAAGGAACCTCGAATGTGGAATGACCTTGCCAATTATGTTAAAGGCTGTACCTCTCCCAACCAGTTTAAGATAAAAACTAAGTACTACGTAACTCAATGTAACCTACCTCACCCCCAAAATGTCAACCCATGTCTACTATTTTAAACAATGCTGTTTGTTGACCAAATTGTATTTTTGCTTTTTATTCTGCTATGTTTCCCCCTCCCCTTTTTTTCATTTTTTTTCTTATTTTTTTCTCAACACAATATATACTTTAATCTCAATTAGTATTAAGTTTTAGTCTTAGTGTTTTTCCTGCCCGAAACGCTTTGCGTAATAGTGGCTTTAGGCATTGTATGTACTAGCTCTATCTGATTCAGATTCAGATTCAGATGTTTATTCAGGTAAGGTATATACATACAAGTGATGTTACATTAATGGATTGATATATAGATAGAGCTAGTACATACAATGCCTAAAGCCACTATTACGCAATGCGTTTCGGGCAAGAAAAACATTAATATCTAGAACTTAATACTAATTGAGCATAAAGAATAAAAAGTGTTGAGAACAAATACAAATAAAGATAAAAAAAAAGGGGGAACATGACTGAAAAAGCAGCACAAATACAATAGGTTGACAAACAGTGTTGATTAAAAAAAAAGAAAATAACAGCGAAAATAACATCTATAAATCCATCAACTTTTGTATCTCACCTTGTATGTATGTACTTTACCTGAATAAATATTTGTATTTGTATTTGTACTGTAGTGTAAATCCAGGGTTTAAAATATTAATAGTGTATGGTATACTCGTTTTCTTTGATAAGAGCCTAGGGCAAAGGTTTTCTGTAAAATATTTTGTTTTATGTTAGGGAATAATACGCTGTTCTAACTAAACCTAATCTATCTATGGCTACGGAGAAGATAATAACATTAATTACATATTTTTAAGTGATTATCACGAGGATAAACATCGAATGAGGACGGGTTGTAAAATTAATGACATCGTCTTTTGGGTCGGTGGCAGCATGAACAATCATACCCTGAGGACGGGTTGCATTCACATAACACCAACTATCATAAGTACCAACAGCCTATTTTACCAATGGGACATTGCATTAATCAAATAAACCACCACCAATACTTAACCTATACTTTCATCCTCCTTCCTTGTCTTCAATTTCCAGTTTTCCCTCCTCCCAGTCATTGCACATGTCTCCGTTGACCCAAAAGTTTCGTGTATTTGTGTACTGACATTTACAACGACGAATAAGGAGACTGTTAAAACATGATAAAAATATTTGACATGAAGACACTCGGTCAGTGTGAGCTCCGACCTCTTACCTGAGCTCTTAGATCATCCAGGGTGAGCCATCCTTCCATGCCCATGGTCTGGGAGGGCGCGGGCGTGGAGGACTGGGAGGAGACCAGGGCTTGGGGCGCGGCAGTGGGGGGACTCCTCCACTCAGGGTGTTGGCACTCCACCGTCAGTATACTGGAGAGAAGGTGACGGAAATTATAGTAACCTGTGTACTGTTTCAGGGAGGGAGATGTGGATGCGGGACCGGAAGAGTACATGCAGAATTGTGGGAGGATCATTTTGTTGACGAGGCATGCAGATTGCAAGGCACCTATTCACACAGTGCAACTAAACCAAATAAACATTGAAATAAACTGTGATAAAATTTATGTTCTGAGCTAAGATTCATATTTGATTGGTGTATATAACTTACAGATAAAAATATGCAAGAAGAATTTACAAGAGAGCGGGAGAAAAAGAGAAGGGGAGGTCATACTAACGGTGCCTGGCACTAGGTGTGTCACGCAAGAGCAGGCCTGTCATGTCATGGGGAACTGGCTGTTTCTGGTCATGAGCTGTGAATCTGTCACCAGGTGGGAATTGTCATTAATGTAATGTATCGACAGCTATGTGTATTTCTCGTGGAAGTGCTCGCCCACGAGAGTGATTAACTGTAATATTCTAAACCAGCATGTGTGTGCGTTCTTCATATTTGACATGGCCATTTTTTCTTTGTGTAGGTATAGAGAACTGTTATGTCTGCACGCGTTGCTGCAGTCAGGTCGTCTGTGACCTGAAATTTATTAATACCAAATATCTAGGCATTCTACCTAACACACATCATGCACGCGCGTACGCACACACACGCATGCACTTTCTTTAAGTACCAGGTATTTTTTTCAATGTCCGTTTTAAGTCTTAGTCAATTTAGTCATTAAATCTTAGTCAGTCTCATTAAATCTTCCTCTCAGTTGATTTACGAAAGGAGAAATTTCTTTATAATCTGTGTTATTAAGATTTACCTGAGGGCCACTAATACTAGTGGCCTCGACAAGGGCAGGAAGCCGGCGGCTTGTCAAAGGTTCCCCCCTTTTTTTACCCTGATGATCTTTTCCAGCTCTTTTAGATGTATGAGTTACGAACGGATCTTTCTGAACGATCTGAATTTGAGGTAGATTCTGAGGTCGTCTGATGTCGTGTGCTCTGTTAATCCCCACTATCTGGTCTTGATCTTAAATTGTCTGAAGTCATCTGGAGCAGGGTCCGAGCTTTTAATTCAGAAGCACCTCTCTTCTGAATCCTGAACTTTTTTTTTGAGATATATACAAGAGTTGTTACATTCTTGTACAGCCACTAGTACGCGTAGCGTTTCGGGCAGGTCCCTGGAATACGATCCCCGCCGCGAAGAATCGTTGTTACAACCAAGTACACATTTTACTGTTGCGTTAAACAGAGGCTACAGTTAAGGAATTGCGCCCAGTAAATCCTCCCCGGCCAGGATACGAACCCATGACAGCGCTCGCGGAACGCCAGGCGAGTGTCTTACCACTACACCACGGAGACATTATGAGTCTATGAGTCCGGTGTTGTCTGTATTATGAGTCTATGGAGGTCAATGCTGTAATGTCACCTCACCTGTCGATGACAGAGCTGTAGATGCGCACACCGAACTGGTCCATCACGGGTTCCCGCCCCAGCAGATGTTCCAAACGACTGAGGAGGCTGACGCCGCAGCTCTTCCCTCCCACAGCATTTTGTGCTGGTGTGGGGCTAGGGCGTGAGTGCTTGGGACGGAGAGGACGTGAAATAGAAGGGGGAAGGAGGGGTGTGAGAACAGGCAGAGGAGGATGGGGACGTGGGGTAGAGGGAAGATTTAAGAGATGAGGAGGACGTGGTGGAGGGGGTAGATTTGAGGGGCGAGGAGGACGAGGTGGAGGGGGTAGATTCGAGAGACGAGGAGGACGTGGTGGAAGGGGTAGATTCGAGAGACGAGGAGGACGTGGTGGTGGGGGTAGATTTGAGGGGCGAGAAGGACGCAGTGGAGGGGGTAGATTTGAGGGGCGAGGAGGACGCGGTGGAGGGGGTAGATTCGAGAGGCGAGGAGGAAGTGGTGGTGGAGGTAGCCTTACGGGACGGTGAGGTCTTGTAGGACTGGGGGAGCTGAGTGGTGGTGGTGGGGGAGAAGGGCGACGTGTGGGAGGTGGTGGGGGAGAAGGACGACGTGTGGGAGGTGGTGGGGGTGAAGGACGACGTGTAGGTGGAAGAGGATGTGGAGAAGGGCGACGTGTGGGAGGTGGTGGAGGAGAAGAACGTATGGGAGGTGGTAGGGAAGAAGGCTGAGAAGTCTCGTGCTGTGGTGGGTCCTTTTTCTGTCCTAGCGATGCGACAGGAGCTAAACCCTGACGCGAAGTTTTGCTCGAGGGCGACAGTCCATTCCTGAGTAGCCATTCCTGGCGGAGTTCTGAGTCTTTAGCCTCGTGGGGCCTGAAGGAGGAAAAATCTGCCGAGGGCATGACGGGAATATGCACCCTAGCGCCCTCTTTCTTGATAATGATGGTGGGACGATGAGACAGGGCGTGGTGACGATCTGAGGACAGCGGCCGAATATTAGAGGGAGGGATGTGGGGTGGGGGGCGGTTTGTGTCTTGAGATATGTGTGTTGGCGGCTTAAGTCTGTCCTCATATTCCTCCATGGAGTTTGTTTGGCCTTCTTGTGATTCTTTGTTGAAAAGCGTAGGTAGGAGAGGGAACATTCCCGCCAGACTAGTGGATAGGGATTGTGGAACGGAAGGGCGACTGGAATAGCTGTCCCTGGCCACCTTAAAACTGTCTCTGTTATGGTGGTTCACTTGCGGCTGCTCATCTTTCATTCCTCCTCGCAAGTTGCCGATCAGTCGAAGCAAGTTCTCCAGTGACTCCTTCGTCGATGGAATTCGCGTCGTATGTGACAGTCTCGTCGGCGCTTTCGTCACCTTGGGCTCCGTCGAATCTTGCCTATTGTCACTGCTGCTGTCGTTTGTTGTATAAGAAATCTCGCCTATTGCCGCTGACGCCGGTGCAGCCGTCGTTAGGTTGTGAACCGTGTATAAAGGGATGCTGGAAGTGGATCCTACCTCACCACGATTGCTTTCCTCACCTTTGGTGCGCACGTCTCCATTGCTCAAGGCATACTCCCAGAGGCTGTGGAGGCCGCTGTGATGTGCGGTGCCTCCGGTGCCTGTGGTGGCGTTAGTGAAGGCAGTAGTGGTGGTGGTGGTGGTAGTGGTGGTAATCGTGGTGTTGTTGCTGGTGGCGGCGGCAGTTGTGTTAGTGGCCGAGGTGTTGTTGCTGGTGGCGGCGGCGTTGGTAGGGGTGCCGGCAGCAAGAGTGGTGACAGTGGAGGGGGTGGCTGTGGTGGGGGTGGTAATAGGTGGCTGGCTGGTAGTTGTGGTGGCGGTCGTGGTTGTTGTAGTGGTTGGTTTCGTTGTTGTAGATGAAGTGGTTGTAAATAAAATGGTGGTTAATTTGGAGGGGGCAGAAGTGGTTGTGGGTTTATTAGAGGGTGCTGAGGTAGCTTGGGTGGCAGCAGCTGGGATGGGTGTGGAAGCAGCTGGGATGGGTGTGGCAGCAGCTGGGATGGGTGTGGCAGCAGCTGCGATGGGTGTAGTGGTGAAGTGATCGGGTGTAGCATTAGGTGTTGTGGTGTCTGTCTTTATGAACCCAACCATATTCCAGATGGATCCCAGAAACTGACTTAAACTTGATGGTTTAGAAGTAGTTGATATTGGTGCTGCAGGTAATGTTGAAGGCTGTGTTGCTTGTGCTGTAGTCTGTGCTGCTTGTGCTGTAGGCTGTGTTGCTGGTGCTGTAGTCTGTGTTGCTGGTGCTGTAGTCTGTGTTGCTGGTGCTGTAGTATGTGTTGCTGGTGCTGTAGGCTGTGTTGCTGGTGCTGTAGTCTGTGTTGCTGGTGCTGTAGGCTGTGTTGCTGGTGCTGTAGGCTGTGTTGCTGGTGCTGTACCTTCCATTGTTTCAGGTATTATTGCTGTCATTGATGTAGCCGATGATGGGGACGATATAGTTTCTTCTCTTGGTGTTGTGGTTTGTACTGATTGTGTTGCCGTTTGAGGTGTTGCTGGTAATGAAGTTTCCGAGTCTGGCTCAGGAAAGTTCTGCTGTGACGTTGTTGTGGATGCTGAAGAGCCTAGTGACATCGTGCTGACTTCTGGTGTTAGAATCGTTGTTGTAGAAGAGAGGCCTCGAGATCCAGATGGGTCTGGTGGCATAGGGGTAGTAGAGTCTCCCTGAGGAGGAAGCCAGGAGTTGACAGACTGCGGCAGCGCTGACGCTGATGGAGAAAGTTGAGCAGCTGCAGGAGAGGCTTGAGTCGTTGCTCCTCTAGTGAGATTTAAGCGAGGCTTACTCCAGGACTCCCACCTACGGTACCAGGTGTCCAGCAGGGAGGATATCTTCGAGTCGGACGCCGCTGGTTTATTTTTCCATGGACTTGTGGGTCCTTCATCACTGACTTCGATGGTACCATCCTTCTTCTCAAAGGACAAGGACGTACTCTCCGAGCTTGGTATAGTTGGCACTCTCATCCACAGTGTTGATTCGGTAGTCAAATGTGTCAGGGGGCTGTCGTTCTGTTGTGAGCCCAGGTCCATGGCGCTCACGACGACGGAGCTCCCGTTGGCGGACACGAGGGCTGCGAAGGGCTCAAGCCCATCACCCAAAAAGTCTGTCACATTTGATGGACGTTCGGAGTATGTCTGAAGCTCTAGCGTTGTTGATGTATCCGCAAATTGATCCGCGTTGCTCTCTTTTGAAAAAGAAGCTTCGGTCAAGTAAACAGAGTCAGTACTCACCTTTGGAGCCTGAGGAACTTGTGCATCAATGGTAGTTGGACTATGTATGTGAACAATATCCTTATTGTGGACTTGTAAAGTTTCACTTTCTGGTGGTGTTGTAGTGAAGAACGTGTCCTTTGTGTGCATAATAGATGGGGACTTTGAGAATGATTCTGATTCTGTGGTTTGTGATATGAGTGTAACTTGTGTCGGCGAGTGAACACCGTCTAATATTAAACTTTGAGATGAATAGCGGACCTTCTGAGTGACTGGAGAGAGGTCAGCCAAAGGGTCACTTGAGGCGCTCCCTGGGAGGACCGGTGTGATGGTGACAGGCTCGTGAGTCTCTGAGAGAGTTACTGGCCGCTGTGTTGGTGTTATTGTCTGGGTCAGTAGCTCCTCCCCACGCCTGGGAACAGCCGTAGAGCGATCCTTACAGGGATTAACTAACCCAGGATACATAGTGGCATAGAAATCCAAGATGGATGAGAAAGATCCTTCCTTGTCACATTCTAGTGTGGTTAAATCGAAGAATGGCAAAGAGTGTGTGGTTGTCTCTCTCTCGTGTTGTTGAGGTTCTTGTCCTTGCGGCGTCAAGTACACGACGCGGGGATACTCGGTCGCCTCAGGAGTACCTTCAGTGTCCTGTATATCTGGCAGAGGACCCGTGTCATTACTGTTGCGCTGCTCCTGATGCGTAACTGCTGCATCCTCTCGGTCTTCCTCGTGAGGCTCTATGATCGACCCGTTGAGTGGCAGCAAATGTCCTCGAGTGCCACTTGAAACTAAGCTAGTAGCGTCTGTTTGGCTTCTGTTGATCCCCCGACCAACAGATGCTCTCAAGAAAGAGTGGACGGTGTCGACGAAGTCTTCCACACTTAGGTTAGTGGTCTCAGTGTCTCCTGGTGCTAATGGGGATAGTTCAGCTCCATCAGATACGTCACCATCACTATACACCACAAGTGGCCGAGTAACAACCGTCGATGTATTCAGGGGAGTAGTGACTTGGCCATACCTCACAGGTGTAAAGTTAGTAGCATGTGTATACACAGCGCTGTAAGCCTGATCTTGCAACAACGGGGTATTAATATACAGAGGAGGCTGCTCAACTTGACCGTACACCCCGGGTGTATGAGGAGTTTCGGATGTATATCCGTGATAGACAGCTTGACTCTCTAAACCCACCGAAGGAAGATGCGTCTCCGCAAGTCCATGTACACCTGCTGGTTTATAGAGCGAAGGTGTGTAAACTACAGGTGCATTTATCACAGGTGTATGAACCACAGGTGTATACTCCGTCACTGGGGCTGTCTGGATAAACCTATGGAGTGTTTGTATGTGTTGTTTTATGAGTTGGCGAAGAGCAGGCAAGGACTGGCTGGAAATCTCAGCTGTGAAGTCGTGTATCTTAGTTGAAGTTTCCGAGGCTTCAGCTTCCGTGTTCCATTGTTCAGGGTCGAAGTGATGGTTCTCAGAGGGTTTATTTATCTGCCCAAATCTAGTGCTGTGTTCTTCAGTGCGTTCGTCTATGTGTCCATGCCTAGTGCTGTATAGTTCATGGCTTCCATTTATCTGCCCAAGCCTAGTGCTGTGTTGTTCAGATATTGCTGATTGTATAGGCTTCGTTACTGATTGTTCAAGCCCCGATCTTAGTTTTAGTGGGAACGTTTCGTGTTGTTCTCCACTTGTATTTGCTTGTCTGTGGCTTGTTTCTGTCTGTTCATTCCTTGTACCATCGTGTCCAGGTATGAAAAAAGGGTATTGGGTATGAAAAAGATTGTGAGGTACATTAGTTTGTTCAGGTCTGCTGTACTGGAACTTTGACCCTGAGAATGGCTGTACAGGTTTGTTGTTCCACTGTTCACTGCTCATGGGGGGTTCTTCAATAACAGAAGGGTGTTCTACGTATATGTTTGACTCTTGTTTATTAGAACTCTCGGTTGACACATGAACAACAGTATAATGCAACTCGGATTTCGTAGACAGTTGTTCAGGCCTCGTAGATAATGGTTCATGTTTTATGTTTAATTGTTCATACGAGGTACTTAAGTGTTCCGGTTTCCTAGTAAAGTGTTCAAATATGTTACTTGATTGTTCCAAGTGTATACTTGGCTGTTCAGGCCTAGAAGTCAGCTGTGGATGCGGATGGGGTTGTTCAGGCTTCATAAATACTTGTCCTAGTCTCGTGGCTGTTTGATGACCCCAATAATTATTTCTCTGGTTTATTTTAGAAGGCCGTTCAAACATAGTTGGTTGTTCAGGTGCTGTACTAGGTTGTTCAGGTGCTGTACTAGGCTGTTCAGGTACTGTACTAGGCTGTTCAGGTGCTGTACTAGGCTGTTCAGGTGCTGTACTAGGCTGTTCAGGTGCTGTACTAGGCTGTTCAGGTGCTGTACTAGGCTGTTCAGGTGCTGTACTAGGCTGTTCAGGTGCTGTACTAGGCTGTTCAGGTGCTGTACTAGGCTGTTCAGGTGCTGTACTAGGCTGTTCAGGTGCTGTACTAGGCTGTTCAGGTGCTGTACTAGGCTGTTCAGGTGCTGTACTAGGCTGTTCAGGTGCTGTACTAGGCTGTTCAGGTGCTGTACTAGGCTGTTCAGGTGCTGTACTAGGCTGTTCAGGTGCTGTACTAGGCTGTTCAGGTGCTGTACTAGGCTGTTCAGGTGCTGTACTAGGCTGTTCAGGTGCTGTACTAGGCTGTTCAGGTGCTGTACTAGGCTGTTCAGGTGCTGTACTAGGCTGTTCAGGTGCTGTACTAGGCTGTTCAGGTGCTGTACTAGGCTGTTCAGGTGCTGTACTAGGCTGTTCAGGTGCTGTACTAGGCTGTTCAGGTGCTGTACTAGGCTGTTCAGGTGCTGTACTAGGCTGTTCAGGTGCTGTACTAGGCTGTTCAGGTGCTGTACTACCTTGTTCCGATGCTGCACTAGGTTGTTCACCGGGCAGAGTATGTTGTTCATGCCCATGAGATGTTTGTCCTGCATTTGCATTTGGCTGCAACGGATGAGCTGTTGCCCTTAAGATACCTGCGTATTCAGATAGCGCAGTTAGTTGTTCATGAGGCCTTATTGATTGTTCATGAGGCCTTAGTGGTTGTTCATGAGGCCTCAGTAGTTGTGGAGGTCGAATTCTTATTTGTTCACGAGGCGGGAGTGTTTGTTCAGACGGCCTTTCAGGGTGTTGTTCATGGGACGACGGTGGGTGGAACCAGAGCGTGTGTTGTACAGGAGTAAATGTTAATTGTTCAGGATCTGTTAAGGATTGTCCAGGCCACTTAGTTGTTTTTTCCTGAATGAAACTTATTTCCTCAGGGCTTGAGCTGAGTTGTTCAGCTTTGGATCTTGTTTCTTTAGGCTTTGAGCTTGGTTGTTCAGGTTTTGAACCTGATTGCCCAAGCCAATTTGTCGTGGGTTCTTGTGATATCATCTGCCCCCGAGATCCCGTACTTGATTGTTTGGTGTTCAAAACTGGCTGTTCATGCCATTTATTCCGTTCAGTCACTGTCCACATAGTAAGTCGTTCTGTCATTTCTGTTGTTCGGTCTGGCCACACAGTCGTCTGTTTAAGCCTGTCTGTTTGGTCTAGTAACAAAGGCTTCTGTCGCTGTGACTCACTTGCTTCTTCAATGAGGACCGAATGTTCGGGCCAAACTGACTCTGGCTGTTCAGATCGTGTGCCAGTCATGTCTAGATGTCCACTGTTTATGTGTTCACGTTTGAGGTTCTCAGTTGGAGTGTTGTTCTGGTCTGTTAATTGATCAAGTAACTGTGATATCTGTCCGAGGCTTGCGGGCGAACCTATAGGGGCTAGAGTCGAGGGGCGTGGTCTAGCTGTTAATGATGGTGGGCGTGGTCTAGCTGTTAATGAGGATGGGCGTGGTCTAGCTGTTAATGATGGTGGGCGTGGTCTAGCTGTTAATGAAGGTGGGCGTGGTCTAGCTGTTAATGAGGATGGGCGTGGTCTAGTTGTTAATGATGGTGGGCGTGGTCTAGTTGTTAATGAAGGTGGGCGTGGTCTAGCTGTTATTGAGGGGTGTGGCCTAACTGTCGTCTTGCTGAATTCCGCTTGTAGCGGGTGACCAGGGCTAAAGGGGAACTTGTTCTTTGTCTCGTCAATTGGTAACTCTGAATGTTCGTCCCACACCGGCCTCGTTGTCCGGTCGCTTGAACCAGGCTCCTCGACTTTCTCGAGCGACTTCTCCCCATTTATTTGTTCAACGGATGGAACAAAAAAATGTATCCCTGGCGAGTGTTCAGTCCAGGTGTGTAAAGAACTTGGGTCCACCTCTGTTTTCCCGCGACCAGTAACAATTTGTAGTGGCTTCGCGGTGGCCGCCACAGCTGGTGACTCGATGTCTTTAACATACACTGAAGTCTTCCTCGTCCCATTCTGAGGCGTGGATGAGTGAGCCGACGATTCAGGTGTTTCTAAAACTGTCGAACCATTTGTCTTTTCTGATGATGAATGTGTTTCTTGGTCCACCTTAGGTGAAGGGGTAGAGTGGCCGGAATCTTCACTCGGTGTTTCAGTTAAGCCAAACAGCACCTCTTCAATTATGGCTGAATCAAAAGGGTCATAGGGCAGGTTAATTGGCTGTTGAGTTGTGATATGATCATCTACTTTCGACACAGAGTGAGATGACTGGTGCGGGTCAGCTGGACGTCTGTCGCTAGCTGTTGCGCCCGATAACCTATTTGGATACAGTTGAAGCCAGTGAATCTCAGTGGAAACTGGCGTAACGTTCGTGGCATTTTCACTAGGCATGTGGCTTGCATGTTCTTTGTTTCCAATAGTACTTGGAACACGATCTTCGAGTTCTTGACTTTCATTATCTTTTGAGACACTGACGAATCCTCCAAGAGTATTTTTCTTGTTAGGATTGTTGTTGTCTTCTCTTTCTCCCTCAAATCCAGACAGCTTAGTCCGTCGTTTGCTGGAGAGGTCGACTATGGAAGTCTCTTGTCCTGCTTGAGGCTCACCTTCCTCTTCGGAAAGCTCTTCCGCCATGGCCGAGTTCTCTATCCAGCTCCATGTAAACAACACAGGAGGATCCGTCGGAGTCAGCAGAGAGGCATCGGGTGAAGCCTCCAATCTTGTGGGATCCGATAGTGCCATCTCAGAGAGATCCTTCTCAGCCCCAGTTAATTCTTCCGCTAGATTACCCTTTGAGATCCACCCAGCGACACTTAGCGCTGTGTGGGATATTTTGGAAAGTGTGGTGGCCGTCTTCGCGCTAGGAGTGGAAGGGAAACCTACGTGGGTAAGGGTGAGTGTGCTCCCATCTACTTGGGGCTTGTCGAACTTCTCGCCGGGGCAGCCTGCTGACTCTTCACACTGGGGTTTGAGCCTATCATCTATACCACTGCTAGAGTCAGGCGCATGTCGGGGTTCATATGGTGCGCCGAGCGTGGACGGGGACGTCGGGGCGAAGGTGATGGGCGTGGCGAGAAGGCGAGGGGGCGTGACCACACCAGGGACCCCGCCTACAACACTCAGCCACATCCCTACGCCTAGAACAGTTACTTGAGCTATGGTCGAGAGCATCTTCGTTTGAAATTCACTGCCGTTGTTCGTCCATCAGTGTTGAACTGTATTTTACATTTTTAATTGAAAATTTTAGCTGCTGTACTTTATCTATCGCACGCAGACACTTTCCTAGGATTGCACTTAAAGTATTAATTCATCGTGACCATTAAAGTGAAGACGCCCGTGCCGAATGCTTCAGGAAGTAAGGTCATCGCGGCTCACAACACACATGAGTATTTCCTCGGTGAAATAAGATGGTTAAGAAACTCGTAGTATATATTAAATCGTAATGTATCAATTACCCGTCACTAGAACACTCACAGACGGCGGCCAGTTGGCACTGAGAGGATGGGAATTACCACACACCTGCTACCCACCACACACCTGTCGCCCACTACACACCTGCCGCCCACCACACACCTGCCCCTTCTGTGCCACTCACATGTCACATTAAATACAATTCCCACAATTAACATTTCCACTAATTTATTTTTATCCAGCAGTCTCCAGCGGGGATGATAAAATGTAACTCCGAGCAGCTGCCTCCTTCAGGGTGCAGCTGTACGCGACCCGCCACACTTCACAGCCTGGCAGCTGACCACGTAACACAAATTAACAATTCTATATGTGCCGTAAGTGAGACCTTTCCAATAACTTGCATCTCGGACACCACCTTTCAGTCATATTGTACCTCACCACAACACATCAGCGTTAGATCGTTCACCCGCTGACGCTCTTATGATGGAGGAATTAGACCCGAGATATATAAGCAGGCTCCTTGTTGCTGATAAGACTGTGTTTGTGTCGTATGGTGGTTTTGCAGGAGCGTGAGGGAAGCGGTCACTGACGACAGCGTCACTTGGGCTTACAGAAGAGGAAGTGTCACACCGATAGCGTAAGTCTCCAGGAGCTGGGTAAAGGTGTGTGTGGAGGAGCTGAGGTAAGGGCGGGGGTCAGCCAGGAACTAAAGGCGGCGTCAGGGCGGAAGCTGCCATGCGCCGTCACCCTCCCCAGCCCCCACCACCATCCCTAGACCGACACCACCCCCAATACCACTACTTCCCCCAACACTATCATCACCCTCCCAACACCTCCCAGCACCACATACCGGAATAATCTCCATGGGAAGGTTGAGGTCCCGCCTGCCTTCCTTCCGCTCGCTCATGTGTGTACGAGAGTGTGTGTGTGGCTACCACAGTTGGCAGGACCGAGATTCTGCTTCTAGCCACATTATTTTCATCGTAGGTCGTCTAATGGAATGATTTACGACCCATTCTTTGTCATCATCTCTGCTTTTAAAACTATGGACGGAGTTAGCGTCTAATCTTTCCAATTTAAGTTCGTTCTCCTTGCATGTTGGCCTTATACTGGAGAAGTGCCTCCTCACATCCCTGTGGCTCATCTGGGTGTCTAGCTTTCATGCATATTCTTCACTTCAAGTTCAAGTTCAAGTTCAAGTATGTTTATTGAGACAAGAAAGAAATACACCTCAAAGGGATAGAGTAGCTTAGGCTGTTTCTACCCCCCTATATACTTCACTACCTTGCTCCTCAACACAAACATCATGTCTCGAATATTTCTCAGTCTTCCACTGTCACTAGGTTAAGCTCCTTCGGTTTATCCCCCGTTGCGCAAAACTCTCAATTGTGGGACTATAGTCTTGTGACAAACGTCTTTACCTTCTCAATCCTCGTTTTGTGTGTTGTTTGAGATGGCACCGGCGCTGCGTACTCTAGCATTGGTCTGACATACGCTGTATAAATAGTTTTGTCGAGGTTCCTGTAGACTGTCCTGATGCTTGTCATCTTACCATACGCCGCTCGTAGAATTAAATGTATGTGCCTACGGGAACAGACTGTGTTATATCAACTCCCAGAAGATTTACACTGCCTGCTCGACGAACCTCGCCCCCAAGCTCACAAGTTACAGCACCGCTCCTGTGCCAGGTAAGTCCACTATGGGCTCACCATAGCCCGTGCTACTTGGAACGTTTTGTTCCCAGTAGCTGAATCTTAAACAACAACTGCCTGCTCGACCTTCTAATTCGCTCTTGCCGTGCTAAGAGAGAAGCAAGGTCACCTGCCTGCTTATTCACCTTATGTCCCCTAGAGCATGATCCGATAATGGCTTTATATTCCGGTCATCAATTACTGTTTGGTGCACAGACAGCACAGAAGCGGTGTTAAGTCGTCTCATCCTGCCCAGGGTTCGAACTCTGGTCTCGTCACTTGCAGGGCACAAGACTGAGGGAACTAACTATTCTGTTTTTTTAAACAACGTCTGTTTGTCGACCTAACTGTATTTGTGCTGCTTTTTCTGCCATGTTCCCCCCTTTTTTACTTTTATTTTTATTTTAATTGTTCTCAACACATTATATACTTTAATCTCAATTAGTATTAAGTTTTAGTCTTTAATGTTTTTCCTGCCCGAAACGCTTTGCGTAATAGTGGCTTTAGGCATTGTATGTACTAGCTCTATCTATAAATCTATCAATTTTTGTAAAACTTCTTGTATGTATGTACCTTACCTGAATAAACATTTATTTATTATTTATTAACTACTACACAGCAGGGTGTTGTGAACCATTATGCATTGTCCTTCTAGTATTCCTACTCCTCTTCCCATCCTCGTGAGGCTTGGCACGTCTGGTTATCGTGTCCAAGACTGAGGCTCGTATGATGTGTTATAGCGGTAACTGCATCTGTCAGTCTTTGGTCAAATTTGTGAGTCTACTTTTGTAGTCCTTTAATATTCAGATCTTTACTTTTCAAGGATCTCTGAAATTACTTCGGCGTGCCCCGGGGACTTGCTTGGGTATAATGTTCCAGTTATTTACTAACTACTTTTCTGGTAATTAATAGTTTATTTAACGTGTTTTTTTTTTTACTCTACATAAAATAACTGCAGTATTTATATTACTTGTAATTCAGCCATCATTGTTTGTTAGATGACACAAGTCTGTGTTCAGCAGTCCAATCCTCACATTAAACCCAGGCTTGCAGTTAAGCTAATTTCAGATATAAGTGACTTCCTTATGAAGAGATTCAGAAAACTCGCACTTGCATTCACTAGAGAGCGTAGTGTACTAGTACTAGACGAGGGGACATGACTAGTTTACACGTAGAGTAGAGCTCTACTCTAGCTCATAAAACTGTTTCAAAATGTAAACAAAGCCGCCATGATTGAGAAAATGATGCAGAGGTTCGTCAACAGCGCGTATAACTGCTTGTTGAGTCGTGCCCCAGGAGGCCTGCCCCAGGAGGCCTGTCCCAGGAGACCTGCCCCAGGAGATCTGTCCCAGGAGGCCTGCCCCAGGAGATCTGTCCCAGGAGGCCTGCCCCAGGAGATCTGTCCCAGGAGACCTGCCCCAGGAAATCTGTCCCAGGGGACCTGCCCCAGGAGGGAGGTCGCCCCACCGCCGTCACGTCAGTTGGGCATGACGCGCGGGCGGGGGAGGTCATGCGCGTGTCTCCATCCCCCGTCATTGTGACTGACACTCCACAGTATTGCTATCACATCTCTCGCCTGTGGTGAAGGTCAGTAGCGTCTCTGTGACATATATAACCCCCTTCCTTCCCCCTCTGAATTCTTGTTTAACGGGCTATTCATGCCCGTGCCACCTCTTGGGTGGCTTAATCTTCATCAATCATCAATCAGTCGAATTCTTGTTTACATGTGATTCCAAGGTTGAGCAAGAGTCATGAAAGTATTTACGGATCCCTTTAGGAAACCTGTAAATCTTTTCTCAGTCTTGGCTGATTTGTTTACATTTATTAAACAGTTTATGAGCTCCGAAGTACTAGGAAGTTGTTAATTACCAAGCTTTGTGAAGTTTCAAAGCTTGTAAACTGTTTAATAACACCATTTGGTCACCATTTGGTCCGGGAGACATCTCCCGTCACGCAGGGCGCGCCTCCACAGATCTCCAGTATCATCTTTTGATACTGGTAATGGCTCGAAAGGGCCACCACTTACGGGCTATTCATGCCCGTGCCATCTCTTGGGTGGCTTAATCTTCATCAATCAATCTGTTTAATAAATGTAAACAAAGTCTCCATGTTCTCTACACGCTTGATGAACACGCTCAGTGTAGCGTGGTCAGCGGCAACACGCTCAGTGTAGTGTGGTCAGCGGCAACACGCTCAGTGTAGCATGGTCAGCGGCAACACGCTCAGTGTAGCGTGGTCAGCGGCAACGTGCTCAGTGTGGCGTGGGCAGCGGCAACACGCTCAGTGTAGCGTGGTCAGCGGCAACACGCTCAGTGTAGCATGGTCAGCGGCAACACGCTCAGTGTAGCGTGGTCAGCGGCAACGCGCTCAGTGTAGCGTGGTCAGCGGCAACGCGCTCAGTGTGGCGTGGTCAGCGGCAACGCGCTCAGTGTGGCGTGGTCAGCGGCAACGCGCTCAGTGTGGCGTGGTCAGCGGCAACGCGCCCAGTGAGGCGTGCTCAGCGGCAACACGCTCAGTGTAGCGTGCTTAGCGCCAAATAATGTTATTGACCATTATTTTATCATTTATTTTACATATACTGTAATCACTGTATAAGTTTACCATTTAGTTAATAAGGCTTCAGAATATTAGTAATAATACACAAACAAATTATTGTACAGTAATAACTAATATGGAAACTATAACAATTTATAATAGTCATCATCTTCCCCATCATCATCGTCCTCATCATTATGTCGTGGTACATCGGTAAAGTGTGCGACTGGGAGTACAGTACTCAGATCTTGACAAAGCACTCAGGAGAGTGTCAAAGACTTGGTGTAAACGCCTTACATAAATTAAACAAATGCACGAGTGTGTGTTTTTATCCTGTGTTATTATGTTGACCTGCTGTACACACACCCGGGGCCGGTGTTGACCTGCTGTACACACACCCGGGGCCGGTGTTGACCTGCTGTACACACACCCGGGGCCGGTGTTGACCTGCTGTACACACACCCGGGGCCGGTGTTGACCTGCTGTACACACACCCGGGGCTGGTGTTGACTGGCTGTACTCACACTCGGGGCCTGGGGATTATACCTAACACTTGGAAGGGCTCCAGGAGAGGCCTCCAAGCTGTCTCGATTCATTAGGATCCTTGGTTGTATCATAACTTTTAGCAGGTCAGGGGTGGTAGCGTTAGGTGGCGGCTAGCAGTCCCTTGGGCGCGGGTTCGAGTCCTCTAAGAGCTCCAGATGATTTTGTCATTGATATATATCTTGTTGGTGGGATGTATAGTAATATAATAGAAAATACAATATTTTAATCGTTATACAGTAATTATAGATTATGGCTATAGGAACTGTGACAGTTATAATTACAATAATAATAACAGGTTAGAAACAAAATTCCACATGTACAAAATTTTTAATTAAAAGGATACGGCTACAAATTTAGCTTTTGTTTATACATTATAAGGTACATAATATATTATACATTAATGTATCTTATACTTTTACGTATAGTCAGACCTAAGATAGATTAGGTTAGGTGTTTTGAGCGTGTCCACAATTATTTTTATTTACAGTTAGTGGGTGGAGCGCTTACACCTACAACTCTAAGAACAGTTAACGTAATCAGTTGTTTGTCGCGTGTCAAGTGCTTTTAACTTGAAAACGGAACTTAGCGGCTGGATTAATGATCATTTGGCCAACGTGAGGGTGGGTTGGGATGCACTGTTCTAAGATCAGAGATTCGGAGCAGTTAGTAGTCTGGACGAGAGGTTTGAATTGAGATTCGAATCAGGGGCTCGAACAATCGTGGATCCGTTGACAGGATTCGCTCTTGTGATTTGTTCCAGCGAGCCAGAGGGGTCTGAAGGTGTCCAGGAGGGTGAAGGTGTCGTCTAGTGGTGCCCGCGCCAGCCAGGCCAACCCTGTGCTGTGTTCACAAGACATCAGTGCCCAGTCTGGGACGAGGGATGGTGGGGGAGGATGTGGGTGTTACGTGGAGGGAAACATAACTAAAAAATATATATCGGTAAAATATATACAAGAGTAATGAAAAAGACAACATTGGATTCATTAAGAGTCAATTAAAATAAAATTCAGTGCATATTATACAACTTGAGTGAAGATAAGGCAATAATTACCTGACGAAAGGGAAGAAAGCAGCAGTAAGGCCACCGCGTGTGTCGCTGTAAGTGTTAAGTTGACACAGAGGACGCTGTAGGCAGGACGCCCCAGTGGGACGCCAACGATGGCCTGCGTGTTTCAGGGTCAGGTCCACGAGAGACGCGCCTAGACGAGCCAGCTCCTCCACCTCCCGCAGTAAGAGTCCGTCTGCACTGGTGTCTCCATCTTGAGAGCCAGAGAGATGGGAAGCGTGGATGCTAAACCTGTTGGATGAAGAGGATGAGATGCTGGGGGATGAGACTCCGAGTGTGTTAGCTGACGTTGGTGAGATCCAAGAGATGTTGGGGAAAGTGTTAGGCAATGTTGGCGGGTCCTCGGAGGTGCCAGAGTGCAAGAATGTGGAGGCGCTGGGGGCCGGAGCCTGAGCGGTGTCATTGTTTGCCACATACAAGGTCTTCTTCAAGATAGCATCCTGCAGTGGCGTGCCGTCCTCTTTCATTTTATCGAAGCCTAACAAATTCAATAGAGAGCTTCCCAGAGAAGTATCAGACAAAGAAAAGTCTGCCAGGGAGATCTGGGCCTCCGTCCAGCGTTCTATTGACTCGTGGACATCTGTAAACAGGTTGTATGCTGTTTGGAATTGTTCGTTCTGCTTTAGCTTCTTCAGGAACCCGTCCGTCTTACCGAAACTAAACGACACTGAAGACTGAGCGAGATAACTGGTAAGAAGCGAAATCCGAACGAATAGAAACGTTAGAAAAGCGATGATAGCAAGAACAGTGAGGACCTTATTGTAGTAATTCGTAGGAAGCACATTACCAAAGAACATCTGGAGGAAGCCGACAGCCGAAGAGTAAGAAGAGCCCATTGTAGTTTGTAGAGGACCCACGATTTGCTGCAACTTATTGTTGACTTGGCTGACGCTACTTGCAACCTGGCCATTTATGTCTCCACTGTTGAACTCTCCCTTATTGAATAAATCTTTAAAATCTCCCAAACCTTTCACAAACTGACCTCTGAGTCCACCTATTCCCGCTTTGTTAAAAAGGTTTTTCAAATTCCCCAGGCCTTTCATGCCCCCCAAGTTACCCTTGTTAAAAAGATTTGCAAGATTACCAAATCCTCCTTTGTTGAACACGTTCATTATACCCTTTGCACCTCCTTTTCCACCCACACTCGCATAACTGGAGGGTTCCCCGCCACCTTCAGTGCCCACGTAACTAGAGGTTCCTTCGCTCCCACTCGTTCCTGGGTAACTCGAGAATTTCCCATCCTCTACCGTCCCACCTATTGCTGCGTAGCTCGAAGTAGCCCCGTCCCCTACCGTCCCACCTGTTCCTGCATAGCTTGAGGTACCCCCGTCCCCTACCGTCCCAGCTATTCCTGCATAGCTTGAGGTACCCCCGTCCCCTACCGTCCCACCTATTCCTACATAGCTTGAGGTTCCTCCACCCGCTACCGTCCCACCTATTCCTGCATAGCTTGAGGTACCCCCGTCCCCTACCGTCCCACCTATTCCTGCATAGCTTGAGGTACCCCCGTCCCCTACCGTCCCACCTATTCCTGAATAGCTCGAGGTACCCCCGTCCCCTACCGTCCCACCTATTCCTGAATAGCTCGAGGTACCCCCGTCCCCTACCGTCCCACCTATTCCTACATAGCTTGAGGTTCCTCCACCCGCTACCGTCCCACCTATTCCTGCATAGCTTGAGGTTCCTCCACCCGCTACCGTCCCACCTATTCCAGCATAGCTTGAGGTACCCCCGTCCCCTACCGTCCCACCTATTCCTGCATAGCTTGAGGTACCCCCGTCCCCTACCGTCCCACCTATTCCTGCATAGCTTGAGGTACCCCCATCCCCTACAGTCCCACCTATTCCAGCATGGCTTGAGGTACCCCCATCCCCTACTGTTCCACCCGTTGCTGCATGGCTTGAGGTACCCCCGTCCCCAACTGTTCCACCCGTTGCTGCATGGCTTGAGACTCCCCCACTTCCTACCGTTTCACTGGTTCCCGTGTAAACTGAAGAACCTCCAACATCTCCTGGTGACACTTCCATGCTGGTCTCTCCCTTGAGTCCTGGAGAATTAACGCGATCATCAACAGGGCGAACTAGGATGACGTTCGAGCCGGGAATCATGGACATTTCTACGTCCCGGGTCACTGACTGAATGGGATGTTCCTCTTGAGAAGGCCTGCTTGTAAGAGGCGGTATGGTTTGAGGGGGTTTGCTTTGAGGAGATATTTCCTTGGTAGGCTGTTTTTCAGACGGAAAAGGCTCAGGTGGACTAGTTTGTGGAGGATTGGGTAACGTCGCCGAGGCTTGAGGCTGTTGGGTCTGTAACACCGCGTCAGAGACATCATTAAGTCTGATCCTTATAATCCGCCCATTCTTCAGCAGGAGGTCGACGTAGTCCTGGTCGAACTGTGTAGAGGCCCCGAGCGTGGCATCAACGGTTGGCAGGTGCATAAGTTTTATCGCCGGAATAGTGTCGTCCGCCTCCTGGAACACTCGTTCATCAGCTGATGGCTGTCCCCGCTCGCTATTGGGAGCCATCATCACACTTACATCAGCTCCAGTTGGAGGCCTTGGTATTACGGTATAAGGTGGACTCCAAGTTTCATAGTTTTGTGGTAAAAGAGGAAAGTTTTGTTGTGGAATCCTTACAGTCCCTCCTACGTTATGTGTGGCAGGGTTTTGGTTACTACTGTGACTGGGAGTCATGAACTCTGGCAGGAGTCCAGCGACACTGTACATCATTGGCGGGGTTGACCCATCGCCTGTATTCCTAACCACAAGCTCGCCAATGTTGCGCACTCCAGCAAGTAAACTTGGCAAATTTATCATATATGGAAATCTGACGTGAGAGGACAATTCACTTCCTAAAGTTTTGTCTCTCTGAAGGTTGTGGTGGGTGCTGGGCTGTGTTGGGAGTTGAGGCTGAGCCACATTTTTTGCTGAGGGTGCAGTGGGTGGCAGGGGATGAGGGCCTTGGAACACGTCGGGTATTGCAGGATAAATGAAGTGTCCGGGGAACCCATATACTCGACTGTCGGGGAAGCTGTAGAGAGGCGGCCTTGGGACCACCTGTGACACTGTACTCGACGGGGTAGTAAGGGGCAAGGGTGGCGGAGCGATGGTGACAGAGACCATTGTTTCTTGGGGGACCTGAACTTTTAGTGAGGGAGGCTGCAGCTCAGGATCCAGTACCGGTCTCGCAGGTGTCGCTGGGAACGCGAGTTTTCGAGAACTTGTAGTTGAACCCGTCATTAGAGGTACGACAAATTGGGGATCGGGCGGCTGTAAGTAATATTCCACCAAGTCACTCGCCGATGTTTCCACGATTTCCAGCGGTACTAGTTCCTGGGCGTTGATATGATTCTGCCACAGGTCTTGGAGGGTACTCGAACTGAGGTAGAAATAAGCATCTGTTGGAGGCATCAACACACTGACGGCTGGAGTCGGCCTGGCAACTAGTGCCTCCTGCCAAGGGATGCTGTCTCTGGTTTCTGTCAAGTTTTCTACCAGTTCGGAGCTCCTGTTGACGCTACACTTCTCTGGGGAACATTTCTCTCGGGGAATATCTTCAATTGTCTCAGGAATATTGACTGTCACTTCTGGTGGTCTTTGGTTGCTATCTATGAGGAATTGTTCTTCTTTGTTACTAAATCCTGCAAGTGACTGCTCCTTTGTCATAGTTTCATTCGATTGCTTAAGGCGTTCATTTTGTGAATAAAACTGAATACTCACTTGAGAATTTGTATCGTTACTGCCAGACCTAGTAGGAACTTTTGATCGTTGGCTCTTGCTAGATTCATCTTCATTCGTGTTGTTTTTCGTGCTGGGTGTTGTGGTGCACTGCGAACTGATTGTTTTAACAACTGTTGTATTGATGTGGCGAGAGTTGTCCTGAGAGGTCGACTCAATAGTCTGGTTGTTATCCTCGTCTCTTGACATTACAATAATTACCTCCTGTTGCTCATTTATTACTTCATGTGCTTTTTCTTGCGTGTTTTCTTTGTCCTGTCTCATATTTACCTCACTCTGTTGTTCCCGATGTACAAAATAGCTGTCCTGTTCCATAGTAAACTCGTCCTTATCACTCTCAGGTCGCCCGCCATCATTCGGGATTGTTGGCTTCTCTGTCTTATCTGTTCCAGTTACGTTATTTGCATGCACGAGGAGACCTGTGTTGAGCGTCGCCAGGAAGGTACTAGTGTTGCCAAGGTTTTCACTGACGCTTCGCTGAAGGATGCCTCCCATGATCCCCACCAACGACGTCGATGCCTCTGTGTCTGAACTTGGGGAGAACGCAGCAAGAGCGACGACGACACACCCAAGCACAGGGACGCGCACGGTAAATCTTCTTATAAATATCAAGAACATTGTCAGGAGCAAGTGATGTCAGCTATTGATATCCAAAATTAGGATCACTTTTTTTTTCTGCCCAATGTCACACAACAGCGATTTTAAGATACCTAAGAGACAACCGATGCTATATCGATTGCCCACAGAAACCGCCTGAGCGTCAACGTCGTATTAACACGTCCTCGTCCCCTCAGGCTGAGGGCACGACTGACAATATCTGGGCGTCAGCTGCCAAGGTCTAATGGATCCCACCCTTCTGCCTCTACCTTCAGTGCTTCTTCCAACACCTTCACCAGGTCGCTGGTCTCATAAAATCCCGCCCGTGTCTTCTGTCCTTAAGACATTGACTAATAATTATTAATAATTAATTATAATATTAATTAATAATATAATAATAATATTAGTTATAATGTGTATACGTAGAAGCTCATTCTACCGTAATATTAATACTCGTCTAGGATTTGTGGAATTCTTAGGTGGGAGAGGTAGTGGAGGGCGTGTGCGGGCGAGGCTTCCCTAGGCAGCTCAGGCGTGGAGAATAACATTCACTATTCTCCCAAAGCACAATTAAAGACGCTGTCACCATCATCATCCAAACTGAGGTGCTTTAGTGAAATTTAAGCTACTCAATGTGTGTGTAGATTCTCTGACTAATGAGCATCGACCTCGTCAGGTTACATGGCGTTTGACTAGGATCGTACACTTGTTACATACAACCACCTCAAATTAGACGCTTGTGAAATCATGAGGCTTGTCTGCACCAGCAGTTACTGGGGGCTGCGAGTCGTTACGTAACCCGTTATATTCTGATGCAACTTTCCATACATTTGTATGTTATATTTTAAAATAAATAAATCGATTACAATATATGGCCCCGAGTCGTTAGCTGTAAATATTATCTTATCTAGTTATGCAGTTATTTGTTAACCAAGAAATTTTTGTTTTATTATCAGTATTACTGAGCGGAGGAATAATCTGAGGATACATAACTAAGGTCGTCTTTACTCTAGTGGCCACAAGGAGGAACATATACACCCATGGAACCGTCTACCCGCTGAAGTCATAAATGCCAAAACTCTGTTAAATTTTAATATCCAACTGGAAAAGATCATCAGGGCAAATGGGGAGGCCTTTGACAAGCCGTCGGCTTTCTGTCCTCATCGAGGCCGCTGAAGTGTTAGTGGCCCTCAGGTAAATATACGACCATTATCGTTCTTAAGCAATAATAACAACTTGCCAGCACAGTACGTTCACTTGTTCGGGGCATGATGATGCTTAAGGTATAATTGTCTAATAGTTACAAATATTGTGCTTGGAATACAATAGGAGTCTTTGTACTAGTTTAGCATGTTTGTATAATTTTCCAATCACAAAACTGTACTCTGAGACTGCCCTCTGTACAAACTCTGAAGGTCTCCTTTTTATACTTCTAAATTATATTCTTATTTATGATAGTTTCCCGTTTACTGATGTAATTCTTTTTAGATGAGAGTCTTGTATTACGGTTATAAGCGCTCACCGGAATTTATCTCTTTCTGTTTAAAAGAATGATCTGCCTTTCATTTCGTACTGTTTAATGGAGCTCCTGGGTCCCTGTCAAATTCACATTACATTAATTTGGCTTAAAGTCTAGAGCTACTTCTCTGACCATCATTGAAACTAATCCAGGCTGTTGAATCTTTTCACAATCTTTAAGTGCTATGACTCCATTGTGTATGTGTAGGGCCAGATTACCCAATAGGCCGAGTCTAGGTCTAGGGCTATCAGCACTCTTTTTGTGCTATATAAATGGATACATACCAAATAATATTTGTAATTAATTACTTGGTAACACTGGTCGATTGTTTTTCGTGTAATTCAAGTTCAAGTTCAAGTATGTTTATTGAGATAAGCAATAAATACATCTCAAAGGGATAGTGTCTTAGGCTATTTCTACCCCCCTTTTCGTGTAATTTCTGCACTGGAGGCGTCGACGTGCGGGTTTTCATGGTTTCACACAACGTGTCGCACAGCTGAAGAATAATATGTACTTACTTTTGTATACTCGTCATTCAAGAGGTATTCTCTATACAGAAGTGATTGTTTACTGTTAGCTGTAAGAAATTTATAGCGTCAAGAATCATTGTCAAGGTCTTTATTCCATCTACTTCACTTCAAGGCATGGATACACTAGACTTTAGAGCAGGGCTTCTCAACCAGGGGGGGGGGGGAATTTTTCCCCAACCACCACTGCAAAGGGGATATCAGGGTTTCAGGGGGTAAACATGGGGTAGGTATACTGGGACCAAATAAATGCATTTGTATTATATAGAAAATAAAAAGATGATTAATATTAAATATTATTACTTGGAAAACTTGTTTTGAGCCAGACAGTCTTGGAGGGGGAAGGGGGGGGGGGTACATTCTGACACACGGTAAAAAGGGGCGCGGCCCCACGAAATATTGACATCCGCAGCTCTTGGGGGAACCATGATTGGCGTCTCATATAATTGACATTTATTCCATCGAACCCAGCGGTGAAGATACCGAAATTTCCAACAGTGCTTGGAAATTGAATAGCTACACTGCCCAGAGGGTAGGACCTATTTAGCTTTTTAGCCTAGGGCCCAAAAACAGATCCGAGTGCGTGTGTGTGCGCTAATATTTGTACCTACAGGATCAAGTTTCAGCTCGAGGATGCCGCCTTACCAGCCAATTGTTGCGTAATGTGTGCGTTTTGTCTCTCTCCCACTTCAAGCACTCCTTATTAGGACTACATGCTTGTACAGCTAGCCAGGAAGAAGGCAAATGTGTGTGTGTGGCGCGTTGGTTACAGTATAAACACCAGCCCGGCCGTGTTAGGACCGTTGAGCCGCCGTGGTCAGCACCCGCCCACCCGCCCGGGGAGTAGACTGTGCGTTCATCGCTCCATCATCGCCATTGTATTCCGGCACCTTCACGCCATAAGCGGGAGCGAGAAGTTTCCGCGTCAGAGTTTAAATGTGTGATTGAGGATGATTGCGGGCTTAGAATACATGATTTTTGTTGCTGTATTGAGCAATTTTCTGGTGCTTTTTTATGCTTGTTAGTTCGGCATGTATTGAGGCGCAATTAACGGTATATCAGAGATGGGTAACGGTGTTGTATGTTCCTCAGGCTCCGGCACCATAACACCTGTGTGTTGGTCCCAGGCTCCGGCGCCACAACACCTGTGTGTTGGTCCCAGGCTCCGGCACCACAACACCTGTGTGTTGGTCCCAGGCTCCGGCGCCACAACTGTGTGTTGGTCCCAGGCTCCGGCACCACAACACCTGTGTGTGTGGTCCCAGGCTCCGGCGCCACAACACCTGTGTGTTGGTCCCAGGCTCCGGCACCACAACACCTGTGTGTTGGTCCCAGGCTCCGGCGCCACAACTGTGTGTTGGTCCCAGGCTCCGGCACCACAACACCTGTGTGTGTGGTCCCAGGCTCCGGCGCCACAACACCTGTGTGTTGGTCCCAGGCTCCGGCACCACAACACCTGTGTGTTGGTCCCAGGCTCCGGCGCCACAACTGTGTGTTGGTCCCAGGCTCCGGCACCACAACACCTGTGTGTGTGGTCCCAGGCTCCGGCGCCACAACACCTGTGTGTTGGTCCCAGGCTCCGGCACCACAACACCTGTGTGTTGGTCCCAGGCTCCGGCGCCACAACTGTGTGTTGGTCCCAGGATCCGGCACCACAACTGTGTGTTGGTCCCAGGCTCCGGCTCCACAACACCTGTGTGTGTGGTCCCAGGCTCCGGCACCACAACACCTGTGTGTTGGTCCCAGGCTCCGGCGCCACAACTGTGTGTTGGTCCCAGGCTCCGGCGCCACAACTGTGTGTTGGTCCCAGGCTCCGGCACCACAACACCTGTGTGTGTGGTCCCAGGCTCCGGCACCACAACACCTGTGTGTTGGTCCCAGGCTCCGGCGCCACAACTGTGTGTTGGTCCCAGGCTCCGGCACCACAACACCTGTGTGTGTGGTCCCAGGCTCCGGCGCCACAACACCTGTGTGTTGGTCCCAGGCTCCGGCACCACAACACCTGTGTGTTGGTCCCAGGCTCCGGCGCCACAACTGTGTGTTGGTCCCAGGATCCGGCACCACAACTGTGTGTTGGTCCCAGGCTCCGGCTCCACAACACCTGTGTGTGTGGTCCCAGGCTCCGGCACCACAACACCTGTGTGTTGGTCCCAGGCTCCGGCGCCACAACTGTGTGTTGGTCCCAGGCTCCGGCGCCACAACTGTGTGTTGGTCCCAGGCTCCGGCACCACAACACCTGTGTGTGTGGTCCCAGGCTCCGGCACCACAACACCTGTGTGTTGGTCCCAGGCTCCGGCGCCACAACTGTGTGTTGGTCCCAGGCTCCGGCGCCACAACACCTGTGTGTTGGTCCCAGGCTCCGGCGCCACAACACCTGTGTGTGTGGTCCCAGGCTGGTCGAAAACCATACTGTCTGTCCATTATTATGTCATTACACTAGGTGTTCATCCCATTTGGCTTTAACTATTTTTACTGTTTTGACTACCACGCTTGTTAATGACGCGGGTCTATAATTTAGAGGTTCCTCTCGACTACCGTTTGTATAAATTAGTACTGTGATTTGCCTTTTTCCATATATCCGCTAAGATTCCTGTGCACAAGGATGTCTGGAATGTTAATTGGAGTGGAATGCTCAGCTCGGTTGCACATTCTCGCAGCACCCAAGGTGAAACTCCATCAGGTCCAACTGCTTTATTTCTTCCTAGACCCCTTGAGTAATTTTTCCACTTCGTCTTGAGATATCTCTATGCATTCTATGGCGTGTTCTGGAACTGGTAATGGGTCCGGCTCTCTGAAATCCTCATTTTGTACAAACACACTTTGGAACTGTTCATTTACCATTTCACACAATTCTTTTCATTCTCAGTGGTCCTGTTCCCCGTTCTCAATCTCTGGATTTCATCTTTTACTTGCAGCTTGCTTTGAAATAACTTACAGAAAAAGGTGTGTGTCTGTGTACTCACCTAGTTGTGCTTGCGGGCGGGGGGTTGAACTTTGGCTCTTTGGTCCCGCCTCTCAACTGTCAATCAACTGGTGTGTGTGTGTGGTGTGTGTTTCCATCACTGACGGCTGTGCACCCATGCGTCTGTCGGTACACGCGCGTGTGTAATTTCATCACGTTTGACGGCTTTAAACGTGACCAGTTCTACTTTTTGGCTAGCTCTTGTTTACCTCCATCCCGCTACCCACTTCCCTCCAGGCAAACAGCCCTTCCCTCCACCTATCAATGTAAACAAACATTACCTCCCTGACCATCTACAACTTGGCCCTCTTCCTCCTTCCACTTTTTCTCCCCTTCTAACTCTAAAGTTCCGCTACTAATGTTATTAATGTTGCCAGTGAATACTACAAGCTAGGAGCTGTTATCCTGTGTCAGTTCATTTGAATTATGGCTCTAGAAACTGATCACAGTTTGTATTTATTAGGTATATATATATACTTTATTTAATGTTAAGTCACACAGAACAGTGGCGCTCTGAGCGAAGCCGCTGCCCCCTTCAAATAAGTTTAAAGAAATTAATTTTCTACAAGTTTATGCTCTTTTTCTTTTTCATTTTCTTTTTCTCTCTTCCGTTCTCTCCCATGAATCTTGACACCCCGCCTACCTCAACCCATATTCTCGGAATCCAAACATTGTCCTAATTGTCTTACCTATAGGAGCCGCAGAAGGATGGACAGGGAGGCCTTTAATTCCATACACACTCTTTATGTGAGATCATTACTTGAGTATGCAGCTCCAGCATGGAACCTTGTGAACCGTTAACAGAAGCCTGAGGAAGTTCAGAGGTTTGCAACTAGATCAGTGCCAGGATTGAGAGGCCTCAACTATGAGGACAGGTTGAGAGAACTCTTTCTCACAACCTCAGAGGAGAGAAGAAATAGTGGATATGATAACTACGTACATGGTCTTGAGGAAGAATAAAGTGGATAGGGGAAGCCTATTTAAATTAAAAAGAGGTAGGCCAAGGGGACATCAGTGGAAGCTGGATATGCAATTACGTTGAAGAGATGTAAGGAAGTTATCTATCGTTGCCTGTACGTATAGTAGGGAAGTAGAATGCATTGTTGTTGAAGGTTGTTGAAGCCAATTTCATCCACAATTTAAACAAATGACAAAAAACGTTAATATTGAGACGGGTAATTAACGAACAAAGTATTGAGGGCTAGGAGGCGGGGCATAAGCAGGAAAAAAAGGGGATGCTAAGAGTTTTTGGTATGTGAAGCTTAGTGAAATGTATCGTAATTGTGCGATGTTTACCTAAAGTTCTGTTTACTTATTAGTGAGACCTGGTATTTGTGGCACATGATGTTTTGCATTTGTGGCAAATGTTTGTATGTGACTGAAGTTCACCTGTGACAATTTTTACATGTGGAACTTGACGTTTTCAAAATTAACTTGTCTTATTGTTTGTTATTGTTGTTGATGGTGGAGTTAATGATGTTGATGTTGCCAAGAAGGGTTGAAAGAGCCAGAAGGAAGCTCACGTAACCCTCGCCGCTGGCCCCAGTAAACGCCGACATCCCTGAAGTCCCTACACACTTCTTGGGTCCCTGTTTTTCATGGTAAATGTTAGGGGGTGCTTTTGCGGACCTGGGATCCCTCTGTTGGTCTTGGGCTTTTGTAGCAGGTGGTCTAGAAGCTTTAGATGGTCAAGAGTTTGAACTGTTGCTTCTTCTCTGTGTACCATTTTGCACTTTAGTGCCCTTATTAATGCTACAATAAAAGTAGAATCTTGTTTAGAGTTCGTCTTGGCTACTTTTTTTTCGGTCCCTGTTGATTGAGGGACATCGTGGCCGCGTTCTCTATGATTAAGAATACACACACACACACACACACACACACACACACACACACACACACACACACACATATATATATATATATATATATATATATATATATATATATATATATATATATGACTGACTGAAAACTCACACCCCAGTATATATATATATATATATATATATATATATATATATATATATATATATATATATATATATACTCACACCCCAGAAGTGACTCGAACCCATACTCCCAGGAGCAATGCAACTGGTAATTACAGGGCGCCTTAATCCGCTTGATCATCACGGCCGGACAAAAGGAAGTGATAGCCGAAGCTATTTGAACCACTTCCCCGCCGGCAACTCGGATTGGTTCAAATATCTTCGGCTATCACTTCCTTTTGTCCGGCCGTGATGGTCAAGCGGATTAAGGCACCCTGTAATTACCAGTTGCGTTGCTCCTGGGAGTATGGGTTCGAGTCACTTCTGGGGTGTGAGTTTTCAGTCGCATATAGTCCTGGGGACCATTCAGGCTTGTTCGCATACATATATATATATATATATATATATATATATATATATATATATATATATATATATATATATATATATATATATATATATTCTTACATATTGGCTATAGGGAGACATCTCCCGTCACGTAGGGTGCAGTCGCACCTCCACAGATCTCCAGTATCATCTATTGATACTGGTAATGGCTCAAAAGGGCCTCCAGTTACGGGCTATTCATGCCCGTGCCACCTTTTGGGTGGCTTAATCCTCATCAATCAATATTGGCTATACAATATGTATATATTGTATATACCAACTTCCTGATCCAGGAAGTTGGATCACTCTTCGTTGCAGCATCGAAGTCACTATCCTGATATGTAGGTATACACGTACTGTTTTCCTTCTTCATTACTTCAAATCACTGATCCACGTAAATCGTGATTTTCTTTAGGATGTCTCGGTGAAAAATTATTGCCTTGCTCTCCCAGAGTCGGAACCCGCGGAAGTAATCTAAACTTGTTAATTCGTCCAACAGGTGATTCAGCTGTCACTTTAGGACGTCTTATAGTCTTGCCTTGCACAGCAACGCCCGTAGCCGTCAATACGATTCTCGTGATACCGACGAAATACGTATGAAGCCTCAAGACACCATAAGCGTTGATGAATGATTTTAAATAATTCTTGATGGAAAGGTGGTGCGGGAAGGGAAGAAGCGGGTCGGTGGTGAGAATAGTTTGGGAGTTGGGTGCGAGGGGACGTCCCCAGTTACGCTTAAATCTGAGTTTGTGACTTACTTAATGGCTTTACGTGGATAGCGTGGCGTGGCGTGGCTGATCTCCGCGCATGTGATCACCGTGGCACCACCTAGCTTAAAATTGGCTGAAGAATACTGTGTGAGGTACCGTAAGGGCGGTGAGAGGTGTGGGGGAGTGTTGTGTAACGGGGGAGTTGGCGTCATCCAGACGGAGAGTTGGTGCCGTTAGTTTTACATAATTTATAGTATCTATTGGCTTATGTTTTTGAGCAAATATGATTCTTATAATTTAATTGACATTTGCCTATACAATATATATAATCTAGCTCCCTTCCTCTACCGTCAAGGCTCGGCCACCCGTCAACCAGCCTCCATGCACTAGCAGCAGCAAATACTTCAGTAACCATCTATGCCGTGCTTGAATACAAAGAATGGTCCGCTGTGGTGATTATCTCTGATGTATACACAAGCCCCTTATCATCAACTCTGATGTCACGCATTAATAAATGCTTGAAGACGGTTAGGTTTACTTCACTTATTATGCACCCCATACCCATCTTGTGGGCGGTAGTGGAAAGGGTTACAGAGGCACATAATGGGCTCAGGGACTGAACCCCACAATTCATTTAGCTAAGCAAGTTACAAAATTCAATGCACATTGTCACATCAACAATGGGCTCTAGATCGACCACAAGTATAGTTTCTAAGTTAAGCAACTGACATATGTGGAGAGCTAGTGTTACAATTTATATGTTTGTCCTGCACACCGCCCCCCCCATCCAGTGGGCAGCGGTGGATAGGTTACAATCACTTAGTTACTACCTACAGTTGGCAAACTGGAGATATTTGGCTAAAATTTCTGGTAGCAAATAATTTTGAATGAAATATTCACACATCTTTGGAACATTTGTTATAGAATTGTCTCTGAATTCACGTATCTTTTCGCACTCCATCACATAGTGACGGAGGGTCTGCGAATAATTTTGTTGATACAGTTTCATTTTCTTTAAATTTATACATTTACCCGAGTTTACCTGAGAGCCACTAACACTAGTAGCCTCGACGAGGTCAGGAAGCCGGCGGCTTCTCAAAGGTTCCCCCCCCCCCAATTGCCTTGATCTTTTCCAGCTGTGATTTAACAGTTAACAATGTTTTGGCATTTATGTCTTTGGCGGGTGGGCAGTTCCATGGTTTAATAACCATGTGGGTGAAAAAAATCTCCTGTTCTCTGTCCTACATTATGGCTTGTTGAGCTTGAAACCGTTGCTCCTTGTTTGTGTTACATCTGACCCTTTGAAGAAATTCTCTGGATCAACATCCTTCAAATTGTTTAGTATTTTAAGTTTCAATGAGATCCGGCCTGTCATGCAGTGTTGTTAGCCCAGTGGCCCTCAACTGTTCCTGATATGCGAGTTGACTTAGCTCTGGAATGACTTTTGTTGCACCTTTTCCAGAGCAGCCATGTCCTTCTGAAAATGAAGTCTCCATGCTTGGGCACAGTAATCTAAGTGAGACTACAGTAATCACAAGAGATTTATACAGATGAACCATTACCTTCTGTTTTTATTGTCAAAAGTACGCAAGATTATCCCAAGAATTTGGTTAGCTTTTCTGACTGCTATCAGAACAGATCAAGGCAAATGGGGGGGGGGGGGACCTTTGACAAGCCACCAGCTTCCTGTCCTCGTCAAGGCCACTAGGGTTTGTGGCCCCTCAGGTTAATCAAGCCTTCTGAAGATGAGGGGCCAGATTCACGAAAGCACTTACGCAAGCACTTACGAACGTGTACATCTTTTCTCAATCTTTGGCAGCTTTGTTTACAATTATTAAACAGTTAATGAGCTCCGAAGCACCAGGAGGCTGTTTATAACAATAACAACAGTTGATTGGCAAGTTTTCATGCTTGTAAACTGTTTAATAAATGTAACCAAAGCCATCAAAGATTGAGGAAAGATGTACACGTTCGTAAGTGCTTGCGTAAGTGCTTTCGTGAATCTAGCCCGAGGTCTCCATGCTTAAATACAGTAATCCAAATGGAGGCGCACCAGAGATTTATACAATTGACTCACTCACTACCTTCTTTTCCTTAAGGTCAAAGGTATGCTTGATTATTCCAAGTGTTTGGTTAGTTTTTTTTTTTACTGCTGCTCCTACCTGCTGTTCAAATTTCATTGAGTAGTGAATTTTGACTCCAAGGTCCTTTTCTTCATCAATCTGCTGTAATGTAATGTTATTAATTGGGGTTTGTGGTAGTTGTGACGTGGGTTGTTATGGCCCACATGCTGGGTCTTGCATGTGTCGATATTAAAAAGCATTTGCCAGTCATCTGACCATTTGTGGAGTTCCTGTTGATCTCTCTGTAAGGCTTTAAAATCATTATCATTTTCCACTTTACCATAAATCTTTGTCATATGCAAATTTGATGATGTGGTTTGTAATATTCTCATCTATGTCATATGGCAGATATCAAATATTTTACAAGCTAGTCATTAATCATTACAGGTTAATCATTAATCACTTTAGGCAGTGCACATGGCGTAGTGGTACGTAAAACACTCACTTGGCGCTTCGCAAGCGATTTGGCCTGTGAGGATTGAGTAGGGGTCAATTCTTACCTGTAGCCTCTGTTCACCCAGCAGTGAATGGGTACTTGGTTGTTAAATGATTTGGCAGGTCATATTCCGGGGAAAAATAGGATTAAGGACCTGCCTGAAATGCAGTGCATGCTAGTGGCTTTACAAGAATGTAACAATTCTTGTACAGTATATATAAATAACATAATGTAACTTTAATGTTTGATAATAGCAAGACTTAGGTTGACAGTTTGGAGGTAAGGTAGGTTACATGGAGTTGATTAGGTAGTACTTAGTTTTTCTCTTAACCTAGTTGAGAGATGGGCAGTCTTTAACGTGACTGGGAAGATAGTTCCACATTTTGAGACCCTTGATTTACAGAGCATTTGTAGTCTGCATTAAGTTGCACTCTTGGAATATCAAATAGATATTTGTTTCTAGTGTGTTGCTCATGGGTTCTGTTCCAACTCTCTAGGAAGCGTTTAAGATCAGGATTAGCATTACAGTTCAGAGTTTTATATATATATATATAGAATGCACTTGAGAGGATGTGCAGTGACTTAATATCTAACATATTCAAGGATTTAAGTAAGGGGGCTGAGTGCTGTCTGAGGCCAGAGTTTGTTATTGTTCTAATAGCCGATTTGTGTTGAGTAATTAGAGTATGTAAATGATTTTGAGTAGTACAACCACAAGCACAAATACCATAATTAAGATAAGGATAGATGAGAGAGTAATAAAGAGTTACCAGGGCAGGTAATGCTTATTTATTGCCCATGATGTACATAATATCAGGTTTTAGAAAGAATGCCAACAGTTTTTGAAACTTTTTTTTAGCTATATGTTGAATGTGGCCCTGGAAATTCAGCTTGTATTAGATGAGAACATTGGCTTAGATTACTGTACAGTATTCCAGTTCTTGCTTGCAGATACTAACAACTGATGTATTGCAGAAAATAATAATTTTGTCTAAAATGTTTTCCATAATTTTGAACATTTTAGGTGACACGTACTGTACATCGAAATCGTAGTTTTCGTGCAAAGGGAGAATATACCTGGTTCCCCCATATCACACCTCTGTTTTGGTACTTTATTCTAGAGTGAGCTAATTGTTAAGAAGTTAAATGGGAAGTGTTGTGCACGCGGTGTACTGTACTGTAGACGATTCGACTACACAATCTGCCCTGGAGTTAGAGACCACCTTATTTCCTCAGCGTTACAGTGATTGGTGAACAGTACATTGAGCGGTTTATGTGTACACTGAGGAAATATGGTCTTTAATGCCAGGGCAGATTGAGCTGGTTTGAGATTTTAGAGGAATAGTTTGTGTTTATAGGTTGTGGTGGTTGTATTTTGTTGAATAGGTTGTGTGCATTTTTTGGGTGTGAGTATATTTGCAAGGACAGTGATGTGAACATGATGTGTTAATAGTCTGTCAAATTGTGTCTGTGTGTTTTCCAGTATGTCAATTACCTGAAATGTTAATCTGTCATGGAGACTTGTAATGAGATCTTGTTTGTGTTATAAATCAATAAAAGTGCTCTATTTTGTACTCTAGTGAGGACGTGCGAGGGCTTTGTTTTCGTTGTTTTTATTACTAATTTGTGCACTTCTCAATCTGTATAATTTATCTAATACTCGATGGGTTATAGTACATTTCTGTGCCGAGTGCATATGTTTAGCCGTTTATCAAGCATTAGGCCCAGTACAGTGGCTGATGGCAAATCAGGAATGAATGCAGGGATGAGAGAATGAATATAATTTAAATTATTGTGTTTTCATATTTTTTTGCAAATATTAGTGATTTTTTGGATTTCGTTGGGTTTATCTGAATGTGCCAGTCAGTTTTTTGTCCCTAGTGATGATTAATGTGAATGTAATTGTTCATGATGTTGAGCACGTCTTCTGTGGATTGGCGAGACCAGAATTTAAAGTGTTTGTCTGTAAATAATATCTTGTCTTTATGGTGCAAAAGTCTGGCATTGACAAAACGTTCAAAAACTTTACCTAGTTTCTCAGGTTGGCTAATTGGTTTTTGGGGTTAGTATGAAATGTTCCTGATTTTGGTACAAGGATAACTGTGGCTGATTTAAAAGGATGAAGGAAGTATCCATAGGCGAGAAAAGTTGTATAGATCAGTGGGAACAGTAATTAAGAGAATTTGACGTATGCCAGATGTGCCTATGGCGAGTGCCCACGAGGTCCCAGGGGATCCACTGTGCATGCTCATGATGCACCAGGGAATATACAGCTAGTGCCAATGATACACCATGTGCTCTACAGTGAGTGCCTAGGATGCACCAGGGGCTCTATGGCGAGTGCCCTTTGGAGCACTACGGGCTCTAGGCGAGTGCCCTTTGGTGCACAAGGGGATCTACGGTGAGTGCCCATGGTGCACAAGGAGGATCTACAGTGAGTGCCCATGGTGCACAAGGGGATCTATGGTGAGTGCCTATGATGCACAAGGGGATCTACGGTGAGTGCCTATGATGCACAAGGGGATCTACGGTGAGTGCCCATGATGCACAAGGGTATCTATGGTGCACCAGGTGCACTATGGTGCATCAGGTGTGACTGACTTCAGAGGAGCTGTCCTTTTTTGTGTAGGGCCTGTTGCCTGTTTGATCCCTTCATACATGCCTCTTATGTTGTCGACAGTGGCCACGGTCTAGATGCTGGAACAGATTCAGGAGCCAGTAATCGTTAGCACAGCGTTGTCCCAGTCAGTCGCCAGTGTGTCCAATGCTTGGGACACTGGCGACTGACTCAATACACATTATTGAGTAGGCTGAGAGAACTTCTCTTTTCCTCTACGAGAGGTAACAGTTCCTCTGCACTGACTTTGAACCAGTGTGCTGACCTGATCTGCCTCTTACCGAAGGTGGACATGGTAGTGTTGAGAGGTGGTCTCATCTCAGGGGCACCATTGTCACTTGCGCTATCATGGGGTGATCCAGGAAGGGTGTTTTCGAACACAGCAGTGAACTCCTCCACCTTGTGAAGATCATGGGTATTGTTTACATTAATGCATGGTCTTCCCCCTCTTATGAGGGGGAAGATCATGAGGAAGACCATGAGACCCTCTTATGAGAGGCAAAACTTATGAGGAGGAGTAAGACCGAGGAAGAAGCTACAAGATAACCTAGATAAACTGAAGAAATGGTTCAACAAATGGCTACTAAAATTCAATCCAAGTAAATATAAAGTAACGGAATTAGGTGGAGGGAACAGGAAGCCAGACATAGGGTACTGAAGGGGCGATAAAGTTTTCCAAAAAACCGATGTGGCGAAAGATCTAGGAGTTGATATCCCCCAAACCTTTCCTGAAGCCCACATTAAAAGAATATTGTCAGTGACATATGCAAGACTGGCTAATATCAGAAGTTTCTTTATAAACTTGCATAAGGAATCATTTAGATCCTTGTATACCACATATGTAAGACCAATCCTGACGTATGCGGTTCCAACATGGAGTCCATACTTTATCAAGGACAAGACAAAGCTGGAGAAGGTTCAAAGGCATGCCACTAGACTAGTTCCAGAACTAGAATATATGAGATACAAAGAAAGGCTACACCTCACATCGCTGGAAGGCAGAAGCATTCGTAGAGGCATGATCACCATGTACAAAATCCTCAGAATTTGACAGGGTGAACAAAGACAAATTATTGAGTATGGGTGGCACTCGCCCAAGGGGACACAGCTAGAAACTGGGTACCCAAATGAGCCACAGACACATTACAAAGATAAAATCATTGGTGAATCTGATACAATACCTTTGATATTGCTTCCCGTATGTGCTCTTGTTCTCGTATTGGCATCTTCTGTGTTATTTAGTGCCTTTTAAATATCCAGTGGCACAGATGGTGCTACATAGTCTCCCTTGGTTGGTGCTTTCTTTAGATAACTTTAATTGTAAAGAATGAATTGAGATATTATGAAGCACTTCCACATTAAATTTTTAATCATAACCTTGCTTTTCAGCTGGCCTTTAAGTCAAATTTTATAGCTTAAACCAGTTGCTCATACATGTTGCTGTTAAAATACTATTACCAAGCCATTATAAGGAAGCAGGAATAATGTTTATGAACTGCCTGAAGCTTTGAACACAATTTGGGTATAAAATATAAACGTTATTTTTTAATTTTTTTTTAAACTTTGCTAAGTACAGCAGCAAATACAAATTATGGATAATGGAAGAAATTAATTCTTATTTTAAGGTAATATAAAAATATAGGCAAGCCAAAGTATCTTTTAAGACATTTGATAAAAGTCTTTAGTGCTGTAACACCCTAGAAAATATGGTGTGGTAGTAGAATTGATCATACTTTTGGAATGTATATTTTACACCGAAGTCAATCTATAATTTCTTAATAATATATTAGTACAACTTTTATACCACAAGTCATATGAAATTCTGGTGTACTTAATTACAGCATAGAAATTGCTTCCCTGTTAAACTGAGCATTTTTCTATTACAGTATTTGTCAAATGCAAACTAACAATTGTTTATAAAATTTTATCACTGAAAATTGAGAATGTTTGAGAATATCTTCGACATCTCCTGGCAAGACAATGGAGGACTGCTATAATCTAGAGCAATGACCATCATCTCCTAAGAAAACTTGGCCGCGGGCTACCATCTCCATTGCTCTGTCAACATAAAAGAAACATTATCTCCATGTACCACAAAACTCTTCTGGCTTTTTACACCTATCACTTCCGACAAACATTAGTCATATCACTGCTGCTAGAAGTTGATAGAAGCATTTCTTAAAACAAAATGTGACCTCTAGTAAAAACTTAGTTTAGTTTTGTTATACATTTGAAGGCAATCTGAGGCATGGATGCGAGATGGTTTTGTGACGAAGATGAACATAACTGATTGTCACCTTATTTAACTAGAGTATTAAATATAAGATTGAGCGGTCAAAGCAAAAGAACACAAGTAAAAAGGTAAATAACATTACATCACCATCCTGTCAGAAATACATGGCTACTCCACACTAATATAAATATATATAGGAATTCAACCAAGGCACCTGGTTGTTAAACAATTTGGCGGGTCATATCCTGGGGAATATTAGGATTAAGGACCTGCCCGAAATGCTATGCATGCTAGTGGCTGTACAAGAATGTAACAACTCTTGTATAAAAAAAAAATGTATAACTAACCTTGGGAAAGCTTTGTGCTCAGCCATTTTGATGCGCTCCACTAAGATGTCCTCAGTGTCACCAGGTAAAACTGGCACAGCCTCCTGTGTCACAATGGCTCCATCATCAACTTCTTCCTGCATGGGTATCAGAACTGCATTACACAAAAGTGAAAATTAATGATATACTGTAGTAAATGTGAATATTCCTTTTCACAAATGCTGTGTGATGCTTTAAGTGTACCAGGCAGACAATTTGTTTCCAGAAAATATATAAAAGTTCCAATATCACTTCAGAGATAAATTACACATACAGTAGAAACATTTTTTTATTGTATTGTGGCAGTCTCAGAACGCACAGTGTTTTCTGCTACTCGAAGAGGAATCATTAGTTTAATTTTTTACATTACAATAACATTCTTCAGTGCAGCTAACTGATAAAGGTATTTCCAGGTCCTATGCCAAGCATCTAACATACAAAAGTGAAAAGTGCAAACCCAGTTCATTTGCGACCAACACTGGATCCACCACAAGAGAACCACGGAGATAAAGGATAGGCAACATATTTGGAACACATGTACCCCACAATATTATGGATTTTCTTCCAGATACAAGGGAGAGGAGTGTCAACAGTAATGGTGGACATGCAGGATCTCCAACTCTCATGTTGAGCTGTATGGATGGCCCTATGGGCCACGGCGGCCACACTCCAAAACAGAATAAAAGACTGGTGTATTCTGGCATTCATCTCTCTTCCAGGTTTCACTCTTACAGCATGCAGCCCGAGCACAGTCTGAATTCGACCAAAGCACACACCTTAGTGTGTCATGGGAAACATAGCTAGTAACAAAGTGGAAAGCAGCATCTATTAAAATTCAGGTGGGAAACCAAACTAGCGCATGGCAGCAACCTAAACCTAGCATGCAATGCGGATGCTGTACCCTAACAGTAATACAACCTATGCCTTATTCAAAAGCAAAACCAAAAAGTACCTAATTTCATCCTCATAGTTTCCTACTTAGTGCTTCAAACCTGCACTGTATCTTGTGCGTCCCACTCCCCCAAAATATGTGCCTAAGCCATACAACTTCAAGGTTGTAATCACTGCCATCATCTTATATAATGGTTATGTTGAATGCAAATTACTACAATGTACCTAGAAATAATCCTCAAATTATGCTACAATGTACCTGTTAATAATCCTCAAATTTCAGTGTAATATACCTACTAATTTTCTTCAAATTTTCTTACAATGTACCTGGTAACATTTTTCAATTATACTATAAATTACCTACTTAAATTTATCTGTTAGTTTAAAGACTTGCCCAAAACACTATGGGTGCTAGTGGCTTTACAAGAATGTAAAATCATCAATGCTACGTACTCTTATAAACCCATGTACCTTCTTGTATATAAATAATTTAATGAGATGTGTTGCTGGTTTCCTTAACACAGTTGTGGTGCTGGCAGTTGGTGTAACTTTGATAACTGCAAACTGCTGGTAGTGCTGTATAATTGATAGTCTTGTTACTTATAATGCTTAACTGGGGGAGTGTTTGAGGATCATGATTCTCTTTTATATTACAATAAGCTTATGTGCATGGTGTTGGTTTGCATTGAATCCGCCTCCTTTTCCCAAATATTTGACGGGACTGCTTCCAAATACCCCTTTATAACGAGGATGAAAGTTCTGAGAGTCTGGTGGGTAATAGGAGTTCTGGGTGAATCATAGGCTTTAGTTATGGTAGCAGCTGAGATTTGCCTTGGAAATGAGTACCGACTATGCCTCATTTCTGTTATATAATTAGAGATAATTTAGTTTCAAAGATACTCACAGCAACAAAATGCACAGTGCAGCCAGTCAGTGTCACTCCTGCCTCAAGTGCTTGCCTCTGTGCATGCATGCCCTTGAATGATGGCAAGAGAGAGGGGTGAATGTTCAGAAGCCGACCCTGCCATGTCCTCACAAAATCTCCAGTCAAAATTCTCATGAATCCTGCTAGGCAGATGAGCTCAGTATTTACCTCCCTCAATGCCACTGTCAGAGCTGCATCAAACTCCTGCCGATTCCTGTAGTTTTTGTGGGAGATTACCTGGAAAAATTTGTAAAATTAACCAAAATCACAGAATATTAGCAATTTACAATCCAAAACATTTTTAGTATTAATAATGACTATAAAATATAAAAGCACTAGTAGTCTCTTGAGTGATCTAACATTAAATCATACGTACAATATTCTAAACAACAAATAGAAGCAACTTCTTAGACAAAATATGATATTCAAATACTGTAATACAATACTTTAACAAGTCCTAAGTGACATTTTACTTGTATTGTTCATTAGCACAATTCAAGTACACAAAAGTCCTAATGAAGATGTGAAGAAACATAATATACTACAGGAGAAAATGGATGCAGATAAATGAGCATCTGAATTAGACAAATTGAGAAAACAGCCTTACATGCATTTGTCAGTAAACTTTCCAATAATTTTGACTTGTATGCAAAGAATGGGCTGCCCTTTTCTTGTATCAAAATACTAAGGAAGCAAATTTGGTTTTATTAATTTCACATTTTGACACTTCATTGGTATACAAATTTATCACCACCACACTGCACCTTTGTAGCAACACCAGCGTCCTTTGCTCGTTGAAGGCCTTTGACATCAGGAACATTGCTAATCACCAGCACAATTTTTGCTGCACTCAACCCTGATTGTGTGTGGTCCAACAGTGCCTGGAATTACATATTTTATATAGATTTATACTTTCACCTATAGCGTTTTATGCAATATTGCTGTGTAACTCGAGCACTTAATTTTTATACTACTAATTTCCAACGAAAATTCCACAAAAATTAAGTTCCTTGCAAGTGAATTATTGTCTATAAATAGTCTTCCCTCATCTATGTGCATCTCTAAATCAAGTTGTGTATAGTACATGGCATAGCATTATCAAGAACAAAAAACCTGTTAGGATTATTAAGGTCTCCTCTTAGCCAAGGACGAGGGTCATGACACAGTTACCTATTCAGACGACAGAAACTTTGCTTTTCTAACAGACTTTTTTTCAACACATTTAAGAACATCATTGGCACAAGGGTAGACCTCAGGCTATCTGGACTTATACTGTGGATGATCTGAGAAATATGAGCCATGGAAGAGGGAATCAAGGAAGAACAATCAACCCACAGTGTCTCCATCGAGGCAGAATCAGTGGCACAAAGGTCGAGGTGAAGAGCCACCACTAGGCACAGCATATGATGCACCCCTAGCCAAACCAACCAAGCCTTAAAACCAAAAGACCCCTCTGGAAGCCTGACGACTCATTCTTCATGGCTACACATGAATATAATGCCCACCAGGAACAAAAGAACAAAATTTATCCCTCTGGAGAAGAGCATGAAGCTGCCCAACCCTATAACCCTGAGAAGCAGAAACACCACCTTCAGAAAGGTATCCCAGACCGAAGGGAAAGCTACAAATGGGGGAGAGGAGAGAAAGGCAAGGACACAGTTGAGTAACCAGGATGGGTCAGTAGGAACATGAGCAAGTTGGAGAAAAAATGCTTGAAACAGCTTGTGGAAGGGTGTTGAAGAGGTATCAATACTGAACATCAGCAACAGTGGCTCTGCCAATGCTGAACAATAAAATGCAAAAGTATTAGGCATGAGTTGCCTGTCAAGAAACCACGATGAAAAGGAAAACACAACCTGAACAGAGACCGAAGATGACAGAGGGAGAGCAAGGGGGCAAAATGAGTGCTAAGCAACTTCACACTGTCAGCTCTAAGATAGAAGCAGGTGGGACATCAATAACCCAGCCACCTGCTTGCCAAACAAATGATAGATACACATCAAAAAGTTCAGATGCGAAGAGCCAAGAAGTTCCAACCAGCGAGGTACTGGTATATTGCCAGACCGATCTGCTGAAAGAGGCAGAGCCATGGAAAACACCTGGGTTTGGACATCAGGTAAGAAAAGCTAGAAACCAAAGAGCCAGAAGGATTACCCCTCTTCCTGAGAACGACTCCAGTTTGGAAAGAACTCCGAGAAACAACTGAACAGGCGAATGAGGTGAATTCACCCCCATCTTGACCAGCCCAGTCGAAAGGCATCCACCATGAGAGCCTTGCAATCGCCTGAGTCACATAGGAAGAAAGATGTCTGTTCCATGCAAACACAAAAAGGTGCACTCTGGGGTGCCTTTACATCCTGCAAAGCAAATAGAAGGACGTGCCATCGACGGTTCACTTCGTGGAAATATGGCGAAAAATAGAAAACCTGGCTCCAAGAATGTCGGGCACTCCTCAGTTATGAACCGCATGGAGAACCAAACACCAAGAATCCAGAGGCCACACATAACGTCTAGCACCAAATGGGGAACTGCAGTGACCCTCCTCGGATTGGGTAATGAACAACTGGGGAGGAATTGGAATGGAGCCCAAAGGAAACTGAATCCTCCTCAAAGCCTGCCAACATGACTGCAAACTCTCACACCATACTGTGTGCCCAAAGAACAGGCCTGACCACCAACCTTGGAAGACACGGTGAGCAATGGTTTCTAAATCCCAACCCAGAGATGATGCACCTGGGTTGGTGGGGAATGGCACCACAGGACCAAACCCCGAGAAAGCCCAAAGAAGAAGCTGGTGAAGCAACATCAAATGCAGGGCAGGCAGGGCCCGAGCACAACAGTCTCAGCAGCAGTGAAACGGTGGAACTAGAGTAACCAATACAACACTTGGAGCCGTAAATCACCTAGCACGAAACGTGCACACAAAGTTCAGGCCCCCGCACGACCAACTAGGCTGATCCAACACTTGTCGATGGCAAAACTGTAGATGAAGTAAGGCCAGTGGAGGACGGAAGTGACACCAAATGAGAGTTCAAAATAAGGCCCAGCCAAGGCCAAACTTGGGGCAAAACCAACAGGAATGTCCCCAAGATCACCAGGACCCCGAGTCAAGGGAGCCCGGAGAACCGGGACCCTGGTCAAGACACTAATTGGCTGGGGGCCCAACCTAACCTAGAACGAGACAAACCCACACACACACACAAGCAAAGCTGGATCTACTATGAAACTAACAAAGATTTAGCTTCAGAGTTTTACTGCTGGGTTAAACAGAGGCTACAGTTAAGGATTTGCGCCCAGTAAAACCTCCCCGGCCAGGATACGAACCAAGGACAAAGTGCTCACAAAACGCCAGGCGAGCATCTTACCACTATGCCACGGGACTGCTAAGTCCCCGTGGACTTACTACCCTGAAGATTAGTTTTCAAGGCTTTGGTTCCTATGAACGTTGTATTTGTCTATAATGCTTCTCTGACTTTTTGGATGCCTTCCCTGGTGAGGTGGCAGAATGTCACCGGCTTTCTGCACCTCTGTTGGTGGAGATGGCCAGGTTCTGACTGTTGTCCCCAGTAGGCCCAACAGAACTCCCACGCGTGATGTGACCTAGTAGCTAGGAGCACTCTTGGCAAAATATCTTCAGGAAGCCACCAATGCCCAATAACGAAATATATATTTACCTTTCTGGAGTAAGAATATTTAAAAATGTCAAACTTGGACCATAATTCAGAGAAAGCCAACCTGAAGATTAGTTCCTGAGCCTGAGATAAGGACTGCAACTCTCTTGCTTGGGGTCACAAGTGAGGGGCACAAGGTCATCATGGAGGCAGCACCAACTCTCAGCACATTGTCCAGTCCTTCAATTATAACTTGTGAACACCCTGCAAAACCATTCAAAATCTAGAAGGAACTAGATGTGAAGGATGAATGACCAGTCTCCTCAACTGTATCAGTAAGATTAATACACTTATGTCAATGGCTGCAAAGGTGGATATGTATTGCACCACATTGCTAGAACATTATAAGATTCTGACCTTCTGTCCGTGGCTGAAGTGATCCAATGACCAGGACCTCGTTGTCAGGAATTAACTGCTTAACCTGTGCCACATCTCCCGCCGCCACCACCAGCACCAGTCCCACTCCACAATTAAAGGTTCGAGCCATTTCACTGCTGCTCACACCTGTTTCAGTTCCAATGTAAAAATTTCATGAACTATACTACAGTTAGCGAATTACTGAAAGAAGATACATATTTTTAGTCTGCCTACTAAATACTGTTCAGAACCAGTATATTCTATATTACAATAATTCTGTATTTCTGAATAAGGTTTTCTTAATAAAGTTAAATACAGTACTACCATATTATACAAAAAACACGTACCATGTACTGTATAACCAATCAAACCAAGAGATCAATACAAACAAATTTTAACATAAGGAACACCTCCCTGCATTACTATGTATGCAGTAGACAAAGCACTGAAGTATGGGTAACCAAATTGGGCATTCCTCTTCAATACCAAATGATTTGTTCACACTGGCCTAAAGCAACAAGTATTAGTGGTGTTATCAAATATGCATGTTTGCTTGTTTTCAGATTGAGTTCTGCTTAGCAGTTCAGCTTTTGGTAGCATTGTTTCACCAGTTGGGGTCCGTTTTGGGACGCGTACCTTTCTGGGTGTCTAACCTGGTTGATGGCAGACATAGAATGCTTCCAACCACACAGGGGGGTTTCTATAAGCCATTGCTCCTCGTGCCTCTCTGAGGGGGAGCAGCTTCTGGCTCATGGTCCCCAGTAGGCATTAGAATTCCATTTGAAGGACTGTTGCCACAGTCTAATATATGCATATCAGCCCGGTAAGTTCCGGGAAGTCGAAGGGGCTCTCTCTCCACAGAAAGGGCAATTATTATGAAGGATTTAAATAAGGGTGCTGTTTAGGGTTTGAGTTTGTTAATGATCTAAGAACCAATTTTTGTCAAGTAATTATAGTTCCGAGGTAAGCGAGTTGTAGAACCCCATGTGCATACAGTGAGATAAGGAAATTATAAAGAAAGCTACATAGTATTGATTTTCAAAGTATGCATACTTATTTTTTCTACATATAATATTACTGTACTGTACTTTGTATACGGTTACTGAAGTTTAATTTGTTATCAATAATGAAAAAGGCTATATAGTAATTTAATTATTTATACAGTAATCATGCTTCCTTTAAAAAAAAAGTCATTTATTAAGAACTCTATATTCAGAAATATTAAATATAATATTTTAGGTATAAACATGACAAAAGAAGGTGCCAAATGCTTAGCCCAAAAAGGTGGTTATTCACCATATCTAATCACCACCATCACAAACAAATTCTGGTACATAGCTGTGAATACACAGAATAACAAAAGCAAAATATTTGTACAAGTATATATTATATATATGTACTGTACTCTAAATGTAAACAATGCAAGCAAGCCTACCATGAGCAGCAAGCCAGGAGAAGATAGGATGAACGTGCCACTTGGTAGCTTGAAGAGCAGCTACAAGGTTGTCCGGGAGGATGCGTGGAAGATTCTCTGTTAGGCCACCTCCAGTGATGTGGGCGGCAGCCTTCACCAAACCACTCTTCAGGGAAGCCAATACTACTTTTGAGTAGATTTTTGTTGGTGTCAAAAGTTCAGAACCTAAAATAAAGAGTAGGTTCAGAAGGATTCATATTTAATTTCCTGAATTGATTTTAGAAGAGATACTTGGTTTTGTTCATATCAAAATATTAATGACAGTATATAGTACTGTATGCAGTACTGTAATTCACTTCATTAAAGACTTTACAATTTATTATATATAACCTGTATATATAACACTAAATATCACTGAATTGTAGTTGCCCCATTATAATTTCAGGCAAATATTTAACAGAACTTTGATGCATACATTGTGAAATACACTATAGCAAATTAAAGTTAAAAGATTGAAATACACATACATATACAGTACTGTATATCAAATAACAGGTGTATACAGAAAAAAAAAGTTAAATGCAAATTACTCAGTACAGCATATAAAAATCATATTTTGAAAATAGATTGAGATTTAATACAATTGTGAAATTTTTTATTTAAGTCACTTACAAAACAAAAGGTCTTGCCTATTTAAATTCCTGAGATGTTTACTCAGTATATAGATGAACTGTATTTCCTATTTTCCAGTTAAAATGGCTATAAAGCAATTATGTGAGAAAGAAAACTTACCTAGAGTTTTACCGGGAGAAAATGGAGCAGGATCTGTGTACTTTAGGTTCTTTCCTTCAACAATTCTCCTCACTAAACTAAAACCATTACTGTGAAGGCCAGATGATGCTAGACCAAGCAGAACATCTCCGGCCTCAATTTCACTTTTTCGGGGTAATAATTTTGTTCTTTCAACAGCCCCAACTGTAAACCCAGCCAAGTCATACTCCCCAGATGAGTACAAGCCAGGCATTTCAGCAGTCTCGCCTCCTACAAAAAACAAAAAAAATATATGATTACTGTACTATGCTGCAACAGCTAAAACTTCAATAACTACGAGGAAATGCCTGTTAAATGAACAATAACATGTTACACAACAAAATCACAATGTGATACAGGTATCTAAAAAAAATCTTTGGAGCAAGACATGCATGTGGGGTGACCCAAGATGGTGGGTTCCATCCTGCCATCCTGCTCTTTACAACACAGTTTGAAAGGCCAGTCTGGTACACATTGTTGTTAGGATATATGGACATTTTAAGTCTTATACAAAAAGAAAAAATTATCTATATCAGTCTAGAAAACTGATCTATTATGCTATATTAGATAAACACACTGTTTTAATAAAACATTTATAATAAAACCAGCATTGAATGTAACGAAACCCCATTTTCTTGGCGAGCCCTAGAGTTTCCCCTAGAGGCTATCAGAATGATATTAGATACATTAGCCTGGGGCTTCAGTCATATGGGGTTCTATGCCTACCGGGAACCACGAGCCAGAACCTGGCTCCCTCAAAGAGGCAAAGGAAGCAATGGCCTATGAAAACTTGGGCTCTTGGGCTCTTTTTGGTCATGGGTTGCACTTTTCTACCAGTTGGGGTCTGTTTTAGGGTGACTACGTTTCTAGATACCCTAACCCCGGTTGATGGCAGACATGAATATACTCTCAAAGAGAGGAGTTTTCATAGACCATTGCTTCGTTTGCCTCTTTGAGGGAGCCAAGTTCTGGCTCGTGGTTCCCGGTAGGCATAGAACTCCATATGACTGAAGCCCCAGACTAATGAATCCGATAACTCCAGGGAGCCAAGGGGGCTCCCCTCAGAAAAACAGTATAATTTCTGCAAAATTGAAAAAAATGTTGTCAAGGCAGTTTTACTAACCAATCAGAGCACATCCAGCAATGGAGCAGCCATCTGCAACACCCTTGACAACATCGGCTGCCACGCCAACCTCCAGATGTCCCGTTGCAAAGTAATCCAAAAAGAATAAAGGTTCAGCACCATGCACCAAGACATCATTGACACACATGGCCACCAGGTCCTGCCCTATTGTGTCATGTATACCTACTGCCTGTGCCACCTGGTGAAGCAGAATAAAATTAGTTAGTAGGTATTCATCAGTCTCAGAATAAAATAAATGTACTGCATATAGGGGGAAACCCATCACATACTGCACATATGTACAAAAGTACAAGAACAAATGTTCCAGGCACACTCGCACGGCACACTCGGTGCCATGTGAGTGTGCCAAGATGCAAACAACTGTTTAACCAGACCAGTCAACATTTTATTTATTGTCAGTTTTGTGGGAGATGACTAATGTCTACAACTATATTTTAATCCAGTACTTTAGTTTTTTATTTGGCTAAATATACTAAATTTTATATTTTACATAAATCTAGTTTTATTGAATTCAGTACTAATTTGAAAAGCCCTATATTAGCAAATAATGAAATGAGACAACTGTGACTATGCAGTTATAAAGCACGTTTGGTGGTGAAACAAATTTCAAGACTTTAGACACTGCCCCCTGAGAAAGAAGACCTTTCAAGCTGAATGGATGCACTGTATGGTTCATAAGTAGGTACAGTGGTACCTCGGAATACGAGTGTCCCTGAATACGAGTTTTTCGGAATACGAGCAGGATTTGCTCGGAAAATGTGCCTCGGAAGGCGAGGGTTACCTCGGAACACGAGTTTGTTGATACGTGTACAGGGCCGTTTAGCGCGTGGTGGCACAGCGATCGTGCCTCAGTTTACCAGTGTCTCGTGCCCAGTGACTATTCCACCTGAATTCTTCACAAGGATTTACAGTTTTTTGTCATTTTTTTTGGCCATTTGAGCATAAAAGTTGTCATTATATATCTCACCATGGGTCTCAAGAAAGCCATTGGTAATGTTCAACCTAAGAAAATAGCTGTGAGTAGAGGATGTCCCTTCTTGATTAAGAAAATGTGTGAAGTATGGGAAGAACTGCAAAGTTTTGTTGAAAAAACTCGCCCAGATAAAGCTGTAGCATGCCGTTGCATTGACCTTTTAAATGATAATGTGATGTCTTACTACAAACAAGTGTTAAAATGTAGGGAAAAACAAGTGTCTTTAGACAAATTCTTAGTAAGACAAGCAAGTCCTAGTGGTGTGCAGGCAAAATGTGCCAGACCGTGCATACCAGTGAAGTCCTCACTGTCTGATGTGATAATGGAAGGGGATTCCCCTTCCAAACAGTAACTCCTCTCCTCCTCCCCTCTCCTCACCATCTTCCATACGCCTACAGCATTAAACAGCAAGGTATGTAATAACTTGAACATAGTTTTGTAGGTTTATTTAGATGAATTAGGTATAAAAATTTAGTTTGATGTGGGGTTTTTGGGGTAGTCAGGAACGGATTAATTCATTTCCCATTATTTCTTATGGGGAAATTAGCTTCGGAATATGAGTTTTCAGAATATGAGCTGTCTCCAGGAACGAATTAAACTCTTAAACCGAGGTACCCCTGTACTGGATTTTGTTAATACTGTATGAATGAAGTACTCGGAAGTTTTGAAAACACTGTCAGAATTGTCAACTTAACAGTCTACTGAAAGGGAGGCTCTCTGCAAAGTTAGGTGAAGATGAGGGAGCAAAGAAACTGCTTTATTATATTACACTGGCTCTCACGCTAAAGTTCTGCAAAGTGTATTTGAACTAAGAAACAAAATTAGTTATCTTCCTCACTGATAATAGATGCAGCAATACAGATTAGTTTTAAGATAAAAGTCTTTTTGCAAATCTGGCAAATATCTTTGGGGAGTTAAATAATATGAAGAAGTCAATGCAAGGAACTAAGGAGCTTTCTGATCCAGAGTGATAAGTGAGAGAATTTAGGAAAGTAATATTATGCATAGACAATCTTAATCTTAAACAGCAGTGTCATATGCATCCAACACAAAGAATATCTTGAAAATGTTAAATAAACAAAAACCTTGAATTGTTTATTGATCACTGAATTGTTGAGAAAAGATGTTACCCTACATGTTGAGACAGAGCTCAAGATACTGTTTATCCAAACATGAATGGATAACAAATTCATTTAGTACTGAAACACATCCTTAGGCTATGTTATATTAAAACTTGATATATATTTGGGCCTAAATTAGGTTAAGGTAGATGTTTAGGTTCTGTTGACAAAGAATTGTATAGAAACCCCCAAGTGTTTGGGAGCATTCCATGTCTGCCATCGACCGGGGTTAGGCACCCAGAAAGGTAGGCATAACAAAAACGCCACTTGGTAAGAAGTTTCGCAAAATTGAGACGTTGACACAGTGAGTGTCCCGCGCTGGTCTCCTCCACCCGCGATGTCAAGCGAGAGTTGCCACAAAGATATTATTACTGTACCTAATTATTTCAATGTCTTTTTTTTTTCTGTATTTTTGCAGCACAGTAATATTGTTCAATGGTGTGTAGTGTGATATATTTATACAGTACTGTATAATAAAATGTGTGAACCATCGCTATACTCAAAAGTATGATGTGCACATTAGTGATTCAATTCTTATGTTCATAAAACAAACAAATAGTTTTGCTTTTTTACATGCTATACACACGTTATATATGAGTACAGTATCTGCATGTTTTGTTCACCATAGTGAACCACTAAGTTTCATTGCTTGTGGCAAAATTGACAATGGCAAAATTAGAGGGAAAGGCAGCGAGAGAAACAACTAAGGTTCACGAAGCAAACCGTCATACCTTCAGCTTTGTTCCGACACCATCAGTACCAGATATTAATATGGGATCACTGTAACCTGCTGCCTGGAGGTCAAACAAGCCCCCAAATGCTCCCAGGCTACCCATCACACCCGGACGATAAGTGGCAGCTGCCATATCTTTAATGGCAGACACTACAGCATCTCCTGCAACAATGTCCACACCACAGTCCCGGTACGTTAGTCCACCTGGCCCTGTAGTTAACCTGCATAAGGAATACTCAGGGTACCACAAAGAAAAGAACATCTGAAATATTATACAGAAAGTCAATTTAACAATCATTATCTCAATTACAACTTTAATGGGATAAGGGAAGAATCACCACATACAGAAAAAATAAAAAATTCAGCAATCATACATATTACATACTCAGTGAGAAAAAGCATCAAACTCCAGCAAATTATCCACATCAGCATCCCACTACAACATAAGACTAAGTGTACAATGTTTGTAGCAGTTGTCATATACAATACAAACAATGCATTCACTATCCTCCTTACAAATCACTGCCACTTAGTCTTTTCCTTTACCATATCCTCGTGTGTGCTGCTCACACTCAATCTCTGCTCCCTACACACACACTTCAGGTCCACCCATCTCTTACAATTTTAGATTTACATGTTATGGTCCCGTGACACTGCATCATATATATTGCTATCTAATTTAAACTTTCAAGAAGATTGCAATTATATTTTACATTTAAACTTTTTTTCACTTCTAGCAGCTTTTATTAGTGATTTCCTTCCTAACCCAATCTGTCCAATTTTTGCTTTTACTAACATTTAAAGTTTTTGCATTTAAATTACAGTATATTTCAATGTTATCAACATTACCTTTGCATCAAGATGCCCAGTAGTCTTAAAATACTGAACAGTTTCATGAATGCTCTGATGGTCTATGGCATACTTTCGGATTGATGTCCCTTAGTAATGGCTCAGTTTGAAAGGTATAATAAATTGAATCAAAGCATAGAAAAACCTGAAGATCAAAGTTCTTCCTACCATAGCCTAGATGAAAGTTCCAAGCATTATAAGCACAAATAAACTCATAAATATTAATTACTTCATAACACAATCCACCTTTTGTGGAGCTTTAGACATCTACAATAGATGACAAGCAGCAGCTACAGGGAGAACCATCAGGCTGCTTCATTCCTGCACATTACCCACAATTGTCACATTTGGGCCAGAACTAATTATAATATTAGCTAAACATTTATTAACTCTTGTACAGGCGATGAGTCACAATAACGTGGCTAAAGTATGTTGACCAGACCACACACTAGAAGGTGAAGGGACGACGACGTTTCGTCCGTCCTGGACCATTCTCAAATCGACTTGAGAATGGTCCAGGACAGACCGAAACGTCGTCGTCCCTTCGCCTTCTAGTGTGTGGTCTGGTCAACATACTTTAGCCACGTTATTCCACGTTATAAACCAGTACAGTACAGTACTGCAACCTTATATTCCAGCATTTTCTAATGAACTAAAACAATTTGTCATTTTGCTTCATCCTCTCGGACAGAAAAATAATACTGTATTCCCATTAATAAAGTGAAATAAGTATTGTATTAAGTACAATATTAAAATTATAATTCTGCATTTTAATGAACTGAGAACAAGTCATTGTAAAAATGTTCATATCTGTGTACCAGATCATTGTACTTTGTCATTTATTGGATCTACTGCTCAGCCTCAAGTAGCTTAGGGGACACCATGTGAAAGAAGCCAAGAAATGGTCAAATATACCATACTACAGTATTCATTAGTATAGTATAATTTTTATAAATTCATTGCTCTACGTATAATAACCTATGACTTTAAAACAGTATTGCATACCTAAAATTATGTAATTACACTGTACTTCTGTCTCTCTCTCTCTTCAACACACAATCTCTTGAATGCAACGCTGAACAAAAATATAGGTGCATAGAATGTGAAAAGTAAAAATTAAATGTAAAAATTGTCCTGCAATATAGGAGTAATCAGTTTTACCTAGCAATAGCTTTGGCAGCGATATCCTTTCTGAAGAATGCTCCTTCAAATGAAACTTTGCTTGCTATCATTGTAGCCTTGGAGGCAGCTGCTACAAGACTGGGATCTGTAACAGTAACAGCCAAGACACGACCACCCGACGTGACAAGTGTGTTTCCTTCCAGCTTCGTGCCAGCATGGTACACCCGCACCCCGGACTCCTTCAATGCTTCAGGCAGTCCTGTGGAGGACAATGGAACACTCACACAGAGTATTTGTCTCCTTAGTGCTAGATATTTATTAAAAACAGGTTACAAAAATAATGGTATACAATACTGGTGAACCATCATTGAGTACAGGAACCCTAATAAGCTCAAGATCTCTGTAGCCAATGATGAGGCTGTCTATGAAGACCCCCATATGGTCACTGGCTATATCATTGCAGTTTAACCTGACAGTGATGTACACATAATCCACAATGCCATGCCATGTTAAATTAATCATCACAACAAAACCCAATATTGAAGTGACTGGTATATAAAGTCCAAGATTTAGTTTTATTAACCTAAATGTTTAATCTTGGTTACAATATAAGTTTATTTTATTTTTGCTAAATTTTATGTTTCGTTTATCAGTGTTTCTATGTTAAATTGTTTATTAGAAAACATGTGCACCTCTGTGTGAGTAAGTTTTTTCCACACATTTTTATGAGGGTAGTGTTCTACACCCCACGAGAACACAGAGGAGCTAGACTTCACCCGCTGAGGGCACATGTTGGGTGCACTGGGAGGAACCCATCCTCACTGTGTGGGGGGTATTTACCCTGTTTTCTCAGTGTGACTGGAGTACAGTAGTCAATCTGGTGAATGAAATTATTCCCTGTTGTATTACGTCCCATTCCCCTGTGCCCTTTTATTAAATATAATGCACGCCACTGTTGGCTTGTTTAAGTCATGCAAATTCAAAATATTGTGCCGGCCACTGAGTGTTTACTCTCGTGTTGATGTGTTTCGTTATAATTTTCCTTTGTTCTGTATTTCTAAGTTAAAGTAATGCACATATATTGGAAGTAACTAAGTGACCAAGTGAGGAAGAGGGTTCTGTTCGGTCTTTATTATTGAGCAAGCAAAAGTAAATTCAATTTCTCACATCATCCTCCTCCCAATATCTACAATTTGTTTTATATACTGTATACTCCACAATATGTATAGTTTATTTTATATACTTTATATGCCAAAATATCCACACCTTTATATACTGCATACCTCACAAGCTACACATGGGCAATTATTGTTTTTCAAATCCTGAATTTTAAAAATTGCTATTCAATATATCTTACAACTATGTTTAAAAGTGTGCTTGCTCTAAATAAATTTCATGAGGGAAGTATTAATGGAAAACATGCAAAAATGGTATATACAATATACTGCATCAAAAATAAATACAGAATTTTCCACCTGTTATCAGTTTGCCTTTCGGGTAGGTTCCTGGATAGCCGCCACTGACCAAGCACACAGCCACACAACTCTTCGTCTCGTCAAACTTAACAGGAACCTCTGCCAGTCGTCCTTCAACACATCCCTGTATTGTAGAGCAGAAAGTTATAAACTAACTTTCAGAAAAAGGGAGCAAACCTAAAATTAGTTTGTGCTACAAATACAAAGTCTGAGCTTGTGGAACCTCTCCAAAATATAACTTCTTCCTACAACACACACTATGAAATGACAGCACTTCTCACCAAGATAATGTCATACAAGTCTGACTGCAAAAGGGGTAGGAGAACTTGGGTCTCGGGGTCACCAAAGCGACAATTAAATTCAAGCACTTTTGGTCCTGAGGACGTCATCATGAGACCTGCATATAATACACCTGAAATGAACATAAACCATAGGTAACTGTAAATGAACATAAACCATAGGTAACTGTAAATGAACATAAACCATAGGTAACTGTAAATGAACATAAACCATAGGTAACTGTAAATGAACATAAACCATAGGTTACTGTAAATGAACATAAACCATAGGTTACTGTAAACTTTCATTGTTGAGTATATCAGAGGGTTGTACTCACCTAATTGTACTCACCTAATTGTGCTTGCGGGGGTTGAGCTTTGGCTCTTTGGTCCCGCCTCTCAACTGTCAATCAACTGGTGTACAGATTCCTGAGCCTACTGGGCTCTATCATACCTTATTGTGTTGATACCTGCTAACATGTCTATCCCAACCACATTATTTGATGAAATTAATAATACCATGAACATGCTGTTCATCGATTTAGCAGACGTTCAAGTAAAATAAGTGGTGGACTAGGATAACAAAAGATCATAAGCATAGAGTAAACTGCACAAGGAATATAGGCCCATGTGAGGCAGCTCTAATTTATAAACCAACCCCACACACTCAAATATTTCCTAACCTACGTTTGAAACAATCAAGCAGCCTTACATACAGTATGAAGGGAAGGGGAAGGGAATTGTCAAGGGAAAAGCACCAAGCCATTATGACTATATAGCACTTTGAAGGGATCAGGATAAGGATTTGGGATGGGACGGGGGGAAAGGAATGGTGCCTAACCACTTGGATGGTCGGAGATTGAACACCGACCTGCATGAAGCGAGACCGTCGCTCTACTGTCCAGCTCAAGTGGTTGGACATACAATATGAACCTGGGAAGACATGTCTCATATTTAAAACCATGTTTCCAAACTAGTATTTTGCCATGCCTTTTCTGACTAAACTTGTCCAATTTTAAAACAATTGATCATATAATGTAAAACACCTCAAGAAACTGCTCTTATAATACTCAGAATAATAATCTATAGGGAATAAGTGCAAACTTACCCACGAAGGGAGTTCCTTCCTTCCTCAATCCATCAATAGTTTTCTGAAGCACACTTTCCTTAATTGTTTCACGTTCTAGTTGTGAGAGATGTGGGCAAGGGCAGTAAGCTCCCATTCCCCCGGTGTTTGGTCCCTGATCACCCTCTTCAAGCCGCTTGTGGTCCTGAGCTGGAGGCATCACAGCTATAGTATCTCCATCAGTGAAGCACAACACCTGAAACCCAAGCATTGCTGTGAAAAGTTTACTAAAAGAATTTTTAGTAAAATTTTGTACAATAATTTACTGTACTAAAACATTTTTTCCAAGTTTCAGATGAATCAGACCTCTTAAAATGGCAATAATATTCTTTACAGGATAATATACACATGATGAAACCTCATTTATTGCTCATAGTATTTAGTACAGTCAACATGTACTGTACATTATAGCTGCCCTAATTTGTATAATCAAATGGCCCTTTTGAGTGTATAAGAAAAGCAGAAAGCTATAATTCCTCATTCACCAGCAACTTTCTTGTAATGTTTCTGGGGCTAATGCACTCAAATTAATTATATGATTATGAGACAATTAGCTTAAAATAATATTTGTTCAGAATGCTGAGCAAGTGTTGAACAAACTGGTACAGTAAAAGAATGTGGAACACTGTATGACACGATTAAGCAGCAGCAAGAACAGTTGATAAAAAAAAAAAAAAAATAGCGTTGAACGTAATGTAATAAAATGCCATTTTCTTGGAAAGCCCCAGAGGCTCCCTGAAGCTATCCGAACTCATGTGTTCGATATTAGTTTGGGGTCATCAGTCACAGGAGACCTTATGTCTACCGGGGACCACAAGCTAGAACCTGGCCCCTTCAGAGAGGCACTGGTCCTTGGTAAGCATAAGGGCTCCTGTGACTGATGACACCAAACTAATATAGCTCATATCAGTTTGGATAGCTTCAGGGAGCCAATGGGGCTCCCCACAGAAAATGAGGAATGTGTGGATACAAAGTGAATAAGAGGACCAAGAAAACTAAAATACTTGTACTATTTGATAAAAATAAGAGGTTGTGTTGGGTAGTAAACACTGGAGAATATGCAAGGCAGGGTCACCTGACTGTAAAGGCAGACAGGGTGCTACAAGAAAAATACATGATGCTCTTTAAAAGGTGATGCTGCAAGAAGATTGGTGGAGAAGGTAATGGAAATATGGGAGAAAGTTAACTGGTGAAGAAATTAGGAACAGGTACATCAGTGAAGAAGCTGAAGTGTGTGCCTGAGGATTACATATATTATATATAAACTAGATGGAGTACCCAGCAGTGTCTTGGTCTCTTCCCTACACACCCTCCTAGGTGCCCATGTCTCCCCTCCACCACACAAACACCCTCCCTGTCTCTTCCCATACACCCTTCCTGCTTTCCCTCCATCACTAACCTAAATACACACACATCCTCCCAATCCCCCACTAATGACATCCTCTCATCTCCACCCCAATCACCTTCATATCCCCTTCCCCAAAACCCTACAATCCCCACCTCCCTTAACCACTTCCTGGGCATCCTCTTACAGGTGGAATAATTACAGAGACTAAGACTGACTGCCTGACTCAGACTCCATGCCTAACGAGTTTGACTGAGAATGCCTGCCTGCCTGCCTGCCTGCCTGCCTGCCTGCCATACAACAGCAATGGCAGGGGAATAGGTGAAAGAATAAACATAAGAATCAAAGGGATGGCAAGTTTCAAGGAAAACAACACCACACTGGTCCATTGCCAACACTAATTGCTCAAACACCTACATATGAAATTACGTTGCTCTATTAGAATTTTATTTTCTAAGAGGATTAGCTCTTTATGAGAATGGTCACAGTACTGCTGACTGGAGCAGTGTGGATCTTAGCATGACACTAGTGGGTCATGTGAACATTTTGATTGATTTTATAGTGGATTGACACACAAACGGGGACTTGGGAGGTTATTTCGATGGATGAGTTCGTATAGTGGGCATTTGTGTAACGAGGACTCCCTGTACTGTAAATGAAAAAGCAATGCAAAGAAGAGTGTAAGTTACTAAATTGTAGGATTGAGGAATGTACAAAATGATTTGATCAAATTTAATAAATTTATGATTTTTAATTAGTGAGGGTAAGAGAAGAAGATGGGCAGACATGGTGAGTGAATGTGATAAAGCAGGAATTGTATGTGAACAGTGCACTGGATGTGGTGGGAATCAAGATTAGATGGCAGCAGTTTGTGAAGAGGAAGCATGTAGGGTTTTTTGTATATGACCCATATTGAGCACAGTACACCTAGTCTTAAGAAGCATAGAGGTGCTGCTGTGGAGGAGTTGCTAGTGAAGTTTTTTTATGTGATGCTATATTGTAAGACATGTAAAAAGACTTACTTTTTCTTATATAGTACAATCACCTTTTTCTCAGGGCTGATGATGCTATCCCACCCCACAATAGCGAGAAATGAGAAAATAATACAGTAATAATTAAAATACAACAATGACAAATACATATATACTTAGTTGATATGTCCTGATAGTATTTAAACTCACTAAAAGACTGAATTTTCCTATCTAGGAACTAACATGACCACAAAACACTGACAACAAAGATAGGGCAGTTAAAAGCATATTCAACTTTATAATAATGCAAGAGGAACAATTGACATAACTATCCTGTTTGACATTAATCATATAAATATACTACCATGGGTGAGACCAGATCATCTAGGATCATTTATTGATACTTACAGAAACTTCTTCTCCAAGTAGCAACTCCTCTACAATTATTGTGTCTCCTGCAGTGCCGAAGCTTTTACTAACAGTATCTACAGCTTCCAATGCAGCTGCAGTAGAACCAGCAACAACGACACCTTTCCCAGCTGCCAGTCCCGAGGCCTTTACCACGTAACCTGGCCATGACCCGCTATGGGAATTATGAAAATTATTACCAATACATGTTAATACAGTAATGTATTAAGTCTTCTTAAAGTACATTTCAAATACCACAGAACCATAACTAACATTTTTAATGTACAAGTTGATAATTCTTACTCTTTTATAAAGTCTTTAGCTTGTTGAGGATTGGTGAATGTAGAGTAGCTGGCTGTTGGCACTCCATGACGAACCATGAAGTCCTTAGCCCATGCTTTGCTGGACTCAATCTGTGCTGCTTCTCTACTTGGTCCAAATACCTATAAAAGTACACAACAATTATCTTTTGTACTACTTTTGTACTATTGACCCTTCCAAGGATGCAACCCTCACAATAGTTGACTAACTCCTAGGTACCTATTTACAGATAGGTGGACAGAGGCATTAGACGACGAGAAGCGTACCAAACCAATTCAGTCCTATCCCTATAGTAGGTACTAAAATCATATCCAGCTGAAGAAAGAATTCCCTGATTCTTTACAACAAGCATATTTCACAATACAAATGCAGATTGAAATGTAGGACTGAGAACAGGAGATGCTTTCCCACCCACAGGGTTATAAACCCATGGAACTACCTACCCACCTATGCTGTAAATGCCAAAACTTGGATAACCCTGATAGTCTAGCCTATACTGTATAAAGTTTGTCTCGTTCACTTTTAATCAAGATTTGATTAACTTAACTATTGCAATCCAAATAAAACTAAGACTAAAGTTATAAGTTGGAATTGGAGAGTTTTCCAACCTTTATTGCAGCAGCAGTGAGTGTGTTGTTCAGACCAGCTGCCAGCGGGTCCTCAGGCCCTACGACCACCACGCTCACTTTGTGTTCACGACATACATCAACAACTGCCTGGAAAATACCCAAGTTGCACTGTGATCATATCTCATAACAGTAGTCACTAAAATGGCCATACTATAAAAAAAAATTATTACTACTGTACTTCGGTAACATTTATATACTGTACATACTGAACTTATTGAAAAATATATACAGTATAACCTATACAGTATTGCATATTTTATAGAATTTAGTCATTTTTACAGAAGTATGTCCATAACTTTACACAAAACCACAATAGTTATGCACAGCATTCTGGCCAAATCTTAAAATTAACTTGTGGGTTTACAGAAATTTTAGGTCAATTTACAATACTGTACTGGATGCAAAGAATATTTAAGGTTGACAGCATAAAAAAAATGAAGTACAGTATATTTAGGTTATAATTTTGACGTCAACATTAGTGTGACAGTTGGCAATTAAATTATTGAAGCTTGGGAAAAGTAACAGTAAATATGATTAGCATATTTTGAATGAAAACTATAAGAAAACATTCTATATAAACATTTTTATATAAACATGCTATTGCTTATTTTGAATGAACACTATAAGAAAACAAAACAAATAACGTAATCCTCTCACCTCCACTAAAGGATACTTATGTTGTGCATAATAAATAAAAAATAGGCCTATAAATGCAATGAGCTTCTTACTTGATGATTCGTGATGTCAAGGGGAATGTTGGTGACTCGGGGAATGGAGTGAGTGCCAGCATTACCCGGAGCAACGAGGACTGATGACACTGCAGGAGAGGCAGCAAGAGCAGCAACCATTGCATGTTCCCGGCCTCCCGACCCAAGCACCAGCACCACACTCATCTGAAATACGGTCATGAATGTTCACCATCCTCACTTATTTTATAATGAAGTCATACTAAATATCCATCATTTAAATATACCTAAGTACAATGTGGTGTGGTGTTGGCCAGGGAAAGCCACATATGGTGGTGTGGGCCGGGGAGAGTGGCGTACAGTGGTAATTATGGGGCTCGACATGAAGATACTGAGGACCCCAGAGGTCGCTAAAAAAAAGCACATTACTGCCAGCTAGGAAAATATCCCCCATCGGGGATTCGAACGCCACTCAGCAAGAAACATGACCATCGCTCTACCGATCAGTGCAAGAGGTCTCCTAAAGTGTGAGCGTGTGTGTGGGCTTGGGGAAGTCACGTACATAGGTGTGGGCCCTGGGGAAGTCACGTACATAGGTGTGGGCCATGGGGAAGTCACGTACATAGGTGTGGGCCATGGGGAAGTCACGTACATAGATGTGGGCCATGGGGAAGTCACGTACATAGGTGTGGGCCATGGGGAGCAGCCTATGATGGTGTGAACCGGGGAAAGTCATATATGGTGGAGTGAGCCAGGGAGAGCCACATACAGTGGTGAACACACTGACACTGAAAAATTTCTTTCTAATGTCTCTGTGGCTCATTTGGGTACCAAGTTTCCATCTGTGCCCCATTGTTAATGTTCCATCCCACACTAAATAGTTTGTCTTTGTCCACCCCTGTCAATTCCTCTGAGAATTTTGTAGGCAGTGATCATGTCTTCCCATACTCTTGTCTTCCAGGAACGTGAGGTTTAATCCCCATAACCTTTCCTCTTAACTCATTCTGGTTAAGTGGACCAGTATGGTGGGTAGTGAGTAGTGGAGGCTGAGAGCACCACCAACACCCATAGAGTGTTGTTCACCAACACCTCTATGGGTGGTGTCACCCACGGTGGTGTAGGCCACTGTCACCCACGGTGGTGTAGGCCACTGTCACCCACGGTGGTGTAGGCCACTGTCACCCACGGTGGTGTAGGCCACTGTCACCCACGGTGGTGTAGGCCACTGTCACCCACGGTGGTGTAGGCCACTGTCACCCACGGTGGTGTAGACCACTGTCACCCACGGTGGTGTAGGCCACTGTCACCCACGGTGGTGTAGGCCACTGTCACCCACGGTGGTGTAGGCCACTGTCACCCACGGTGGTGTAGGCCACTGTCACCCACGGTGGTGTAGGCCACTGTCACCCACGGTGGTGTAGGCCACTGTCACCCACGGTGGTGTAGGCCACTGTCACCCACGGTGGTGTAGGCCACTGTCACCCACGGTGGTGTAGGCCACTGTCACCCACGGTGGTGTAGACCACTGTCACCCACGGTGGTGTAGACCACTGTCACCCACGGTGGTGTAGGCCACTGTCACCCACGGTGGTGTAGGCCACTGTCACCCACGGTGGTGTAGGCCACTGTCACCCACGGTGGTGTAGGCCACTGTCACCCACGGTGGTGTAGGCCACTGTCACCCACGGTGGTGTAGGCCACTGTCACCCACGGTGGTGTAGGCCACTGTCACCCACGGTGTAGACCACTGTCACCCACGGTGGTGTAGACCACTGTCACCCACGGTGGTGTAGGCCACTGTCACCCACGGTGGTGTAGACTACCCTATGTCCGCTCCCAGGTTAGGAGTTTTTAGTGGAAAACTATATACAGAAAACATTGATTCCGAGGCATTAACATTCGTCTAATTGTTTACCTTGTATAAGGAACAGGTGAGTAAGATTATTAATGATTAATCTGAGGTTATGAGAGGGTAGCGAGGTAATAATCCAGCACTAGAGCGCAGCAACACCTCCCTCCTCGCTCTCCAGGTCAACACTGACGATGTTTATCACTGGTCAGACCGGCAACATTCTCACCTGATTCTAAAGGCTATTATTATTTCATATTTTGTATGCATATATAAAGTGATTTTGTGTCACTGAAATCCCATTATTTCCTTATTTATATTATATGAATTTGAGGGTTGCCTTTGTGAGGGTGTTTCTACCTGAGAGTTTGTCGAAATAATATTGAGGTGTCAAATTACTGAATGGCAGTGGCAAGTGGCCGTCTGTCACGTGGTCGGCAGAGAGGTTCTTCTTCCAGAATTTTATTATATTTTATTTTATTTTATTTATATATACAAGAGTTTTTACATTCTTGTACAACCACTAGCACGCGTATAACCTAGCACGCGTGTATATAGACTATGACCTTGTCAAGCACAAGACGAAGCTAGGAAAAAGTTCAGAGGTATGCCACTAAGCTAGTCCAAAAACTAAGAGGCATGAGTTAAGAGGAAAGACTGAGGGAACTGCACCTCACGTTGCTGGAAGACACAAGATTTTGGGGAGACATGATCACCACATACAAAATTTTCAGGGGAAATGGCAGGGTATAGACAAGGATGGATTATTTAACACAGGTGGTACACGAACAAGGGGACACAGGTGGAAGTTGAGTACCCAAATGAGCCACAGAGACATTAGAAAGAACTTTTTCAGTGTCAGAGTAGTTAGTAAATAGAATGCACTAGGAAGTGATGTGGTGGAGGCTGACTTCATACACTGTTTCAAATGAAGATATGATAGAGGTTGAGAAGCTCTGTACACCAGTAGATTGACGGTTCAGAGGCGGGACCAGAGAGCTAAAGCTCAACCCACGCAATCACAACTAGGTGAGTACTGGATAGAATGGAGTTGGTCTGAGGACGGGGAGTCTTTTAAGCCATATAAACAACTAACGTTGTATTTACACAACCGTAGTTTTTAAATATACAATCTATTAATTATTCAGTTAATGTAGAAGAAATTAAATTAAAATATTTTTCATGTAATTGTGGTTTATAATCAGAGGAGCAAGTGACGGCACACTGTTATATGAAGACTTGTGGGGGACGTTGTGTGTTTCCCTTCTTGTCTACATTCTCCCCGCGCCATCTGTCAGCTGTGAGACCAACTAGTCATGTACACAACTTGAGTCGGCAAGGCTTACGGAGGACAGAATCTCATGCTCCTTAGTGTATAGGGTAGGTTATCGCTGAGACTATTGCTAGTGCTTGCAGGAGGACGGGAGTCTGGTGTGTCTGACGAGAGTGAGTGAGAGAGATATGCTGAGGAGGAAGCCCGTGTCAGGAGACAGGGTGGGGCGGAAGTAGGTCACTATAGGCTGGCGGTGACAATTCACTCCCGGAAACTGTCCAGATGGGCTGGAATTAATCACTCGTTTTTTTTTGACGAGGAGGAGCCGAGGGTGGCAGTATTTCCTTCTGTGTATTCTCCTAAATGCTCTCGCCTAAATTGTGCTTCCATGGGTCGAGCTCCAGCTCCATGGCCTGTGAAACTCAACCTGAACTGATGTATAAGTTTCTGAGCCTGTGGTAGTTTTCTGTGTATGTGTTAAAGAAGTACAGAACTACTTGATGCAGTATATTTTTGGTTGAAACAAAGGTGCTATGGCTGACAATTTGGCCATGTGTTTACTGCATGAAGGTTAAAGGTGGGGGGTTGCCCATGTGCCTGACAGCTGGCGTGGCTGGCATGGGGGATACAAGACACTCCGTACATTGACAACATCGCACACTAATATTTTTACCACTTCGGACACCAGCTTTCGACGTTTCGCATATGTGTACGTGTTCCATATAAAAACGACAATATAATGCTATTAGCAATTAAAATCTTATACTTAACAGGCATATAGTTATTAAATGAAATTTAGTGATGTAATAGACATAATCCGGAGTTGGTAAGGACGCCGCCCGCCAGCGTAAACACAACACACCCGAATGCCCACAAACACGATACAACGCACAAAACACAACACTTCTGTCAGTTTTTGGATAAACTCCTTTTATGTTTATTATGTGAGAGTTATACTTGTATAAAATGATAACTATTATAGGTAAGCGCCTAATATTTAATATTAATAAAAGCGAAGTCAGAAGCCACACGCCTGTCTGTACATGTCTTTTGTGTAAAAGTATTTTGGGCGCTCATGTACTTGTGCGCTAGCTGGCATTCACAACTGTTCTCGCCTACACGCATTAGAATTAAACAAACGAATTTATTTATTCATATATATACAAGAAGAGAAGGCTACCCTTGAGCCTATAATATTCATCTGATCACTGGTCTCCCATTTGGTCCTCATTGCTTTATCTTACTATTATTGAATGTCAATAACCGTATTATGCAATTTCAATTTCTTCTATTTCTTTCTTTATTATGCACCCCATACCCATCCCGTGGGCGGTGGTGTAAAGGATTACAGAGGCACATAATCGGTTCAGGAACTGAACCCTCTAGTTCGTTTAGCTAAGCAAATAACAATGTTTTATTATTATTTATATATTATTATTATTATTATTATTATTATTATTATTATTATTATTATTGTTTGACGCTAGTTACAAAATTATTAATGTTGTATACACATGTACTACACAAGAGGCTCACAACAGTCACTATAAAAGGCACTTTACATCTATAGTGAGTCACACAGTTACTAGTCTTGCTCCTCACCCACCCAACTGGGCGGCAGCTTTACAGTCATGTGCTCCATACCCACCCAACTGGGCGGCAGCTTTACAGTCATGTGCATGCATTACCTACAGTAAGCAAATTTTGGATACTTCGCTAAGATTTCGGGCAGCACATCATTATGAATGAAGTACTTACACATTTCATTATGCAACTTTAATAAAGTTGTCCTTCAGCATTTTGTGGTGTTCAGCTACCCTTATCTTTTGTATGTTCCTCACATTACCAGTATACACAAACATTGACATGTAGGGATATAGACTCTCAGGTAAGTTAGTAATTTAAATGCACAGTAGCAGTCCTAGGCGTTCAATCCCCGACCGCCGTCCAAGTGGTTTGGCACCATTCCTCCCCATCCAATCCCAAATCCTTATCCTGATCCCTTCCCAGTGTTAAATAGTTGTAATGAACAGGCACTATATATTATATATACATTATATATATATATATATATAATGAACAGGCACTATATATTATATATACATTATATATATATATATATATATATATATATATATATATATATATATATATATATATATATATATTTATATATATATATATATATATATATATATATATATATATATATATATATATATATATATATATATACTGTATATATATATATATATATATATATAATTATGCCAGTATAATCTAATAATATATACTGGTCTAATAAAATAATTAGACCAGTTAATACTCTCACTCGTTGTGTTAGCATATGTTAGCTTGATAAAACTAACTGTTCATTGTTGAGAAATGTGTTAACAAACAATATATCTGACTTTATCAAGACTGTAGCTTGCTTAGCAAAAGGAACTTTATTAAATTTGGGTTCAGTTTAATTACCTCTCAATGGATGAGTAATTGGGGCATAATAAAGGAACTAAGCTCATAAAATGAAAGATGGGAAAACAACATTAGAGAGATAAACTCGAGAGACGTTTTCATGTTAACCCGAAAATTATTTGAGGAGCAAGACGGACTGCGGGTCAGGCAATTGGTCTTCATGCTATCGTTATGGGGGATCAGCCATTACACGTGTTAATGACTCTTGTATAGTTGTGTAGTTAAGGACAACAGGGTAAAGGGGTAATGGGCATTGTGGTTGATTGTTCTACCTGGGAATCCTCCACTGTTTTATATCTTATGTATGTATGTATGTATGTACTCACCTAGTTGTGTTTGCAGGGGTTGAGCTCTGGCTCTTTGGTCCCGCCTCTCAACCGTCAATCAACTGATGTACAGATTCCTGAGCCTACTGGGCTCTGTCATATCTACATTTGAAACTGTGTATGGAGTCAGCCTCCACCACATTACTGCCTAATGCATTCCATTTATTAACTACTCTGACACTGAAAAGTTCTTTCTATAATCTCTCTGTGGCTCATTTGGGTACTCAGCTTCCACCTGTGTCCCCTTGTGCGTGTACCACATGTGTTAAATAAATGTATGTATGTATGTAGGTAAGGAGAGAGAGAGAGAGAGAGAGAGAGAGAGAGAGAGAGAGAGAGAGAGAGAGAGAAAGAGATGGAGACCGAGACAGAGAAATAGATATAGACAGAGTCAGGGAGAGAATGTTAGACACAGAGACGGATAGATAAGGATATGCAAAGTCAGTGAGAGAATGACAGAGATAGAGCGAGGAAAGAGACAGAGAGATAGGCTGACACAAAGAATGGCAGAAACGAGGAGAGGCAGAGACAGAGGGGGACAGGGACAGGGACAGGCGGACAGGGACAGGAGCAGAGGGACAGGGACAGACGGACAGGGCCAGAGGAGGGACGGGGGAACAGAGGGGGGGGCAGTGGGACAGGGACAGAGAGGGGGACAGGGACAGAGACAGAGGGACAGAAACACAGAGACAGAGGGACAGGGTCAGAGAGGGGGACCGGGGGACAGAGGGAGGAGAGGGGGGCAGGAGACCAAGAGAGAGGGGACAGAGGAGAGACAGGGGATAGAAAGAGTGGGCAGGGGGGACAGGGACAGACAGAGAAGGACAGGGACAGAGGGACAGGAACAGGGGGGCAGAAAGGGCAGACAGGGGGACAGGGGGCAGAGATAGGGACAGGGGAACAGAGACAGGGACAAGGGGACTGGAGGAAAGGGAGGGGGACAGATGAAGGACAGCGGACAGAAAGAGTGGGCAGGGGGACAGAGAGAAGGACAGGGGGACAGAGATGGACAGGGGGACATAGAGGAACAGGGGGACAGAGTGACAGGGGGGGACAGAGTGACAGGGGGGACAGAGAGAGGAACAGGAGGACAGAGAGGAACAGGGGGACAGAGAGAGACAGGGGGACAGAGAGAGGGACAATGGGATAGAGAGGGACAATGGGATAGAGAAGGACAGGGGGACAGAGAGATGGAAAGGGGGGACAGAGAGGAGGACAGGGGGAAAGGGATCGGGGACAGAGGACAGAAAATGTGGGCAAGGGGACAAAATGAGGGACAGGGGGACAAAGATGGACAGGGGGACAAAGATGGACAGGGCGACAAAGATGGACAGGGGGACAGGAGGAAAGGGGGGAGATGTATGAGGGGGGATTGTTTGCGAGAGATGGAGAAGGGGTATTTAGAACGGTAAGTTAGAGAGGGGGCAACTGAGGCGCATCATTGAAAAGCAAATGAGCATCATTGCAATAGCAGGAGCCACGCACATCTTCAGCCTGCGTTGTTGAGACATTGTCAATTAAGCGGTGTCCAATAACAGTATCTTCGGTATTTAAGCGATACCTTAAAAAATACTGGAAATATTGAAAGCTATTAATCCAGATATTAATCCCCTTGTGCAACGTACACAAGAGGCAACAGCTTCTAGCTCTGCAAGCGGCAATATAAAATAGAGAATAGGCGATTGTTTTCACTCATAGTGTAATAAACCCACGGACCCACCCACCCGCTGAAGCCGTAAATACCAAGACATTACTTCCGTTTAAAATTTAGCCGGAATAATCCTCAGGTATGTGGAGGATGTGGGAGGCCTTTGATCAACCGCCGACTTCCTGCCCCGTCGACGGGGCCATCAGCCCTCAGTCTGCCCTCAGCCAAATTCATGTGAAACATGTATGTGTGTGTATTAAATATTTTAATTTATTATTTCTAAGATTTAGCTGTTAGCTCTTGGACCCCGCCTTTCTAAGCGTCTGTTGTCTAATGTACCGACTCTCGCCCTCTTTTCCTCCATCATATCTAAACAACATATATTTTTATCTAACACACACACACATCCCCAAGATGCAGCCTTTAGCAGCTTCCTGACTTTCAGGTTCCTATTTACTGCAAGGTGAATAGAGGCATTAGTGTGTGTATGTTTGTGTCTGTGTGTGTGTGTGTACGTGTGTGTGTATGTGTGTGTGTGTGTGTATACTCACCTAGTTGTGGTTGCGGGGGTTGAGCTCTGGCTCTTTGATCCCGCCTCTCAACTGGCAATCAACTGATGTACAGATTCCCGAGCCTACTGGGCTCTATCATATCTGCATTTGAAACTGTGTATGGAGTCAGCCTCCACCATATCACCTTACCTTGAGGTGGTTACCTTGAGGTGCTTCCGGGGCTTAGCGTCCCCGCGACCCGGTCGTCGACCAGGCCTCCTGGTTGCCGGACTGATCAACCAGGCTGTTGGACGCGGCTGCTCGCAGCCTGACGTACGATCCTAATGCATTCCGTCTATTAACTACTCTGACACTGAAAAAGTTCTTTCTAACATCCCAGTGGCTCATTTGGGTACTAAGTTTCCACCTGTGTCCCCTTGTTCGCCTACCACCCGTGTTAAACAGTTTATCTTTATGTACCCTATCAATTGCTCTGAGAATTTTGTAGGTAGTGATCATGTCTCCCCTTACTCTTCTGTCTTCCAGTGTCATGAGGTGCATTTCTCGCAGCCTGTCCTCGTAACTCATGCCTCTTAGTCCTGGGACTAGCCTATTGGCATACCACTAAACTTTTTCAAGCTTCGTCTTGTGCTTGACAAGGTGTGTGTGTACGTGTGTAACACACACGTACTTATGTGGTACGTGTGTACTACATAATTGTAAGGCGTTTGCTGAATTAGAAAAGTCGGCTAGCAGTTCACCCTTAACGACACAATTAACTCATTACATAAAAAAATACGTGGCTGTGCAACAGTGTGTGGGAATTGGGGAACTGGTGTGCATTTAGACGACTGGTGAGGACCAACAATGACGTAGAAGGATGGCACCAGCGTCTGAATCAAAGGGCAGTGAGGAACAACTTGGCTTTATATATTTTAATCCCCTTACTGTACCGTGAGGCGTCCCTGGTAACCTTGCAATACCAACTGGTTTCTGATCAAAAGCTAAAGTCTAGTCGCCGCAAGGGCAATAAAGAGAAACATGAACATTTGTGGAAGCTTTGGGACCGTTACGAGGAAAAACAGATAAGCACCTCACAGTTCCTTAAGGAATGTTCGCGTTTTATCCCAGGAAGTGCCTGAACTAGAATTAGAAAACAGCAGTCTGTTTACTGGTTGTTATTTAACTTAAGTTAGTTGTAAATGATAATGTAAAAATAGCCACTGAGAACTGATGAGTTGGCCAAGACTTTTGCTCGTAAAGAGGGAATTGATTACCAACTTGGACTGCCTTTGAGCAGCCTGAGGGCAGCAATATCCCAGGAACATCAACTAAATTTCGGAGACTTGAGGCAAAGTTAAATTCACACCAGTTACTCCATCTATCATCATTCTATTATGCAAAAAGAACCGCACGTCTATAGGTCATCCAATAATGTTAGCAGACTTTTAGATGTTACCACTGCTAGACTTAGGCTCGGCTACAAGTACCTCTGGGAGTTTGTAACATCTGCTGATGTAGATTTGACTAAATGTAAACTCTGTCAGCAGAACTATTCGCATACTTTGCGTCATTATATAATGGAATGTGAAAAAATCGCGGAATTTAGAGATAACACCATCAATAGTGTCCAAGAAATGTGTAAGTACTTCATTCATAATGATGTGCTGCTCGAAATCTTAGCGAAGTATCCAAAATTTGCTTACTGTAGGTAATGCATGCACATGACTGTAAAGCTGCCGCCCAGTTGGGTGGGTGTGGAGCAAGACTAGTAATTGTGTGACTCACCATAGATGTAAAGTGCCTTGTAGAGTGACTGTTGTGAGCCTCTTGTTGATCACTTGTGACACAAAGATTATTGATGTGTGTATTTGTGTAGGTGATTAGATATGTATGTGTATGTATATATGTATACGTATATATATATGTACATGTATGTATGTATGAGAGTGTGTACATGTATATATAATATTAAAAATTTTGTAACTAGCGTCACAAATTGTTATTTGCTTAGCTAAACGAACTAGAGGGTTCAGTTCCTGAACCGATTATGTGCCTCTGTAATCCTTTACACCACCGCCCACGGGATGGGTATGGGGTGCATAATAAAAAAAGAAATTGAATTGAATTTTTTTTATTTTTTTGCAGGGATATTCCTGCGCGGGCCCTAAGCCTCTGGCTGGCCCACTAAGTGTTGCTTGTTTCTGTTTTACATGGGTGGAGTATGAGTATTTATGACTCGTATGATCGCTTCAGTAAGATTTTGCCATATGTGTTTAACAACTTCTTCTGCTCTGTTGAATCTAAGTTGAAATCTTAATGGGTTTGTGACTGTGCACTGTGTTAGATAATGTTCCAGTGGTCTGACGGGCATTTCTCCACAGTGTTGACATTTCCTCTCATCTTCCGGAACCTGTAAGCCTATTTCCCATGCACATGGGTATCCAAGCCTGATGCGATGTAAGTGTACTTCTGTTGTTCTACTGCTCCCTTTCATCAAACTAAGTGGTTCGTAGTTAGTTGAATTCTTGTACCATGAATTGAATTGGTCTGATTAAGACTTTATGACCATGTAATCTATGTTTTGCTCCACTACTTACTGGTTGAGTATGGGGTGCATAACAAATAATAGCCTCCTTCGGGGGCGCCTTGTTTCTAAACGTGTTAGTCTTAAATCCTTTAATCTCAAATCTTGCTACAATGTACCTCTTAATATATGTTATGTACTCTCGCAACCCAATGTACCTTCTTGTATATAAATAAATAGATTTCAACTGTAAGGGGGTATGGTTTGCACCTTGTTATTCTAATAATGGAAGCGCTAATTATATGAACAAGTGCCATGTATTTATTCAGACGAGAACAACAGCGAACACAAACCAGCGCATATACGAACGGAATGGTTTGTATGTACAAACTTCTCAGTGAACGAAGTTGTTTCTAGCCCGGTATCCGAAATTGCAGTATACGACTTGACCAGTCCCCGGCAGGTCTCCCTTGATGGATTGACAAATATTCTGGGGTTATAAATATTTTTATTTTACAGTGGGAAAAGGTGGCAGCCTAGGAACTGATAATTTGTTTAATGGAGTATTAAATGAACACAACTTGTTCTGGTGTTCTGTTCTGTTAGGTCCTTAAATAAACTTAAAATGTATTTGTAAAAATGTTGACACTATTTACAGGAAAGCAGCTTGTCCATTGGTTTTCAGGAACAGTGAATCCACCATTCTGCTGTGATATAATAGGCACCAATAGCCCTGGAAGGATTAATGGGGCTTAATTAATCCACTGAAAAAGCTCCTTGCCAGCAATTTTCACTGGTATTTCTAACCCATACATTTCCAACCACACTTGCCATGACTCCACTTTACCTGCAGTTAATTGCATTTCTGCTTGGTTCTACCATCTGTCAATCCTCAGTCCTTTTACCTCATAGTTTCCACCTCTATATTAATCAGCTAATAGATCAGAGCTCTGCTCTGAGGTACTGTATACCATTCAGTACTAAAGAATGGTAGATTACTTCAATACTGTATACAGTACTTTACCATTCTTTAGTATAGCACTTGTGACCTGCAACCAGTTCTATCACTACACCCATTACAACCAGATCTTCCAATAAACCACAACCTTCATTACTCCTGGTTCAGCCATGATGGCGAGCAGATGTCTGGACACACACTGCCTGGGGACTGCTGGAACATGTGAGGAGATTTTATTTCTTGGGTCTCTCTACTGTACTGCTGTTAGGATTCGCCTTTGACAACCTGGATTGATGTGACACCTACTGCACTTATCGTCTGGGGACAGAGGGAAGTTGTTAGATTTTCCATTTTCCGGTTGGTTTTTCAGATGGGGAGGCAGTGTCTGGCGCCAACTGGGCCAAGAGGTGCCAGAGGATGGAGGGTCTTGGTGGACAACTGGTGTGCCATTAGGGAATGGTGGGTTTCTAGCTTCTACCCTATCAGAGGTAACTGGAAGACGTTTATGCTTATTTGCCCATTTGGGTACGAGTTTAAGAGGGGCCATCACATTTGCCGCTACTTTGTTTGACTACTCGGTGTTTTCTGTGTGGGGTGGGGGTCAGTGCCTGCCTCCCTCAGGGACTCCTGGTGCTCCTCCAAATTCTTGATTACCAGTGTGTGTATCCACCCTAAGGTGTTTTGTTTCTGTCGATGTTGTATATAGATGTTGCTGTTGTATATAGCTGTCTGGCTTTGCTTTTGACTCTAAAGGGGAACTGTTGTCATGGTCCCTAAATCAAACACCACCACTGCAACCTACAATACAATCGCAACTGTCAATAAACTATACCCTTCATTACAACCACGGCTGCCACTTCAACCACAACCTACAATACAACCACAACATACAATACAACCACAACCTACAATACAACCACAACCTATAATACAACCACAACCTACAATACAACCATAACCACAACTGCCACTACAACCATAAGTGCCACTACAACCATAACCTACATTACAACCACAACTGCCACTATAATCACACTCTCCACTAAATTCAATTTGCTCTTCATCAACCTGTGCTTACTACACAAACCACACTCTTTATACTCCTGTATTCATACAGTAACCTGTTAATCATTGCATTCTGTTTTCATCACATCATCCCATATGTATCTGGGGATATGTTGACCAAGTGATATGTTACCCGTCTCAGTCGCCCTTGTGTGATTGAAACGTGTCCTATTGAATAATGAAGGTGAGATAATTTTATTGTGTAAATGTAAGCTCAGAAGTGCAAGAGGGCCTTATTGAACATATTAGGAGTTTCTGTTAGAAATAAAGACAGTCTGCTTTTTTTTGAGTGGCTCTTATCTCTCTCTTGGGCATCCTGTTATTCATTTCCTAAAGTGAGAGGGGAGGGGGGGGGCAGTGGATGTGAGCAAGAGAAAGGTAGTAGAGTGGGAGGGAGAGTAAGTGGAAGATTGGGGAGGGAGAGGAAGCTGGGGAAGGGGAGGGAGAGTGAGAGGAAGCTAGAGGAGGGGAGGGGAAGGAAGAGCGAGAGGAAGCTGGGGGGAGGGAAGGAAGAGCGAGAGGAAGCTGGGGGGAGGGGAGGGAGAGTGAGAGGAAGCTGTGGTAGGGGAGGGAGAGTGAGAGGAAGAGATTTGTTATGGTGGGGAGAAAAGGCAGGAAATTATATCTGGAAATTTGAGGACGCACCTTGTGGTTTTCTTAATTTAAATGAATAAAATCAATTACTGTAAACCTGTATTATATTTATAATGTGTAGTTACTGTAGTTTTTTTTTTAGTTGCAGAGTTATATATTAAACTTGTTAATAAATAAGTTAGAGTAAAGTGAATGAATGTTTTGTGTGAAGCCTAGATATACTGTTTAATCTACTGTGCTTATAACATAGATTTTGTGTGTAAAGTGGAATTCTGGTTTGTGAAATCTTTAATTTGGAGGCATTGTAAAGATTAATGCTACAATGTTTATCTGTGCTAATATTAGCATGTTATGTGCTAGTACTGTACTGTATCAATTAGCTGCAGAAGAAGTGCCATAGTAGAGCTGGGTTACATAGATGTCCTGTGGGTCATTCAAGTAGCAAGTGTAATGTAATACTGTACGGTATATGAAAATTAGGTAAATACCAGATAAAAAGTGTAAAAACAACTGATAAAACAAAAGAAACAGGAAATGTAAATTTTACCACTGCTTCGGAGGAAAGATTAGTGGACAGGAAAGAGAAGGGAGTGCTCATGTGTGGTGCTGTCTCAGTGTGTGGAGAGACTTGGAGCTTATAGTGGATAGTTAGCAAGTGGTACAGTGAGCATCTAATTATTTGTGCAGATTTGTTTTACTGTGTCTTATAATTTTAACTGTATTTTCACCGAGTCTTGCATATGTATGTACGCATATGTACGTACTTACATATGTAAGTACAGTACAGCTTTGTAAGTAGGCTGAACAGTTTTACTACAGTAAATTGAGTTTTTTCCTATTGTCAAGAAAAGAATGTCTGTATATAAGCTTACTGAGGTCCCCCCTAGATCAGCAACTGACATTTGCCCCGATGTCTGTTAACTTTTGGTAAATTTTTATGTTGAATGCAGCACAAGAGAGATTGGATATCATTAAGAGTATGCTGTACTTTATTGAGTTGTCCTTTCTTAGCCTAACAGGTCAATTGCATCACTTTGCTGCCACATAGCATTCACTGAAGTGGAATTTTCTTGGAATAAAAGGATCACGAGTTCCTGTACTGTCTGATACTGTACCTCTACTGAAATTAAACTTGTTAGTTTTATTGCAGACAGATCTGATACAAGTAGTACCTTGCTGGCATAAAGATGAGCTCGAACCGCAAGCAACCACCTCCCAACAAACCTTCTACACTCCTGGGCCGGGATGAAAATGAAACAATTTTCCGGCTCCTTGGCACAAGGTGTCAGGTAAGGAAGTGTTTTGGTCTCGTTTCGTTATGCTCATTGTAAGTTATGATATTCAAGGCTAGTTATGTAAATTGGATATTATATTTGTAAGATGCAGTACTAATTATGTTTGCAATTTTATAAGAACTGCAGGCACTGATGATGCGCATATTAAAGTCAGACTTTAATATGCGAGGAGAGGAGAAGAGAGAGAGCAGAGAGGAGATTAACTCCTCTCTGCCTTGCAAAATTTTTTTTAGTTACTGTGTGTCCCTTCAAAAATATGGCAAAATAATACAAATAATAGCATCATTTGCTTAGTGTAGGAAATAGTGTATGTTCCCGTAAAAACTGTGTAAATAAAAATTATGGGATTTTAAATTTAAAAGTACTACAGTATACTGGTTTCCCATTGTCAGGGACAGGAAGATTGTTAAGCTTACTGAGGTCTCTCTTGGCAATAACTGACCTTTCCCAGGTGGCAGCTCTAAAGTTGAATAATTTCCAGATACAGTGAACAGTTCCATTTAAGGAAATGTGTTCAAACATCTTGCCTTTTCCTGGCATTGAACAGGGAAACAATTGGTTATAAGCCAACTATAATAATATAATATTATTATTATTATTATTTATTAATTATTATTATTCCTGTCCTTATCGCAACCGGAACAAGCAATTTCTTAGGCATCTTAAGGCATGTTTAAATTCTAATTTATTTTTTCACCATGCTTATTGTTAGTGGGTAAATTATATATTTTTTATGTTGCAATATTACAATAACCAAATTCTAAATGTTCTTTTATTTATTTATAGACATTGAGCACTGCAGTTGTCCAGGTGTTTGGCACTGATGGTCCTCATCACAATGTGTGGCGCAAACGCCATTTTGGTGTTGCTACTTTCACCAAGGACAATGTACGAAGATCTTATTATATACAGGTTAGTTCTATTATTGAGGTTAAATATTCTTCAAAATTCTTATTACAGTATTTAGCTTCTATTAGCTTGATGTTCCCATATAAAGGAAAGCTACAGGTATTCATGAAATACCTATTACAAGGCAAAATGTCACTGTCTTTTAGGGACGTAACTCGGCGTGTCCCTAACTCTGACGTAGGTTAAATTCCGTATGTTTAAGTAATTGTTGGTCTTCATTGTAGTTAATATGTGCATTCACTACCATATATTGTATGTCACTTTCCACAGGTGTATGATATTGTGGCAGCCAAACGAGTGTTTGAGCAGGAGCTGTATAATCAGTTTAATTACACAGCCTCAATGCCCTTCTTCCACCAGTTTGAAGCAGAGGTAGGCATTACATGTTTATTTATTAATCATCATGTTTAGCATCCTATAACTAGAATATTATGTGGTGATATTATTATCCATTTAAGGCAAGTTCAGTAGTGGCCCTGATGTAATAACCCTTAACCATTGTAATAACCCTGATTACCATTGTAATCGCTCAGAGCTCTGCAATCATCTCTCTGACCTCTACCCTTCATCCAATACCCCAGCTTAACACTGTTGCAGTCTATTATGACCCCTCACTGGACTGCCACGAATATAAACTGAATATTAAAAGAAGAGGACATAACAAGGATAGGGGTTATTAATTAAACTAATAATAAAAAAAGACACTGATGTCACGTAGCTCCGCCAGATGTCACATAGGGTAGCCAGCACGGGGAGGGGAGAGGAGGGCTGCGCGGACAAGCGGCTTGGCAGTGGAGTGTGACGTTTGCTTGTTTGCTCGTTTTTTGGGGATTGGAGGGAGTTCTGTGTCTCTGTTCAGTTTTTCTTTGTACTTTTTTCTTACCATGTGATTTTTTTGTTATGCCTACCTTTCTGGGTGCCTAACTCTGGTCGATGGCAGATAAGGAAAACTCCTAACCTCAGGGGGAGGTTTCCAGGGCCATTGCTCCCTGCAACCTCTCTAAGGGGGGGCCAGGTTCTGGCTCGTGGTCCACGGTAGGTCGAACTCCATAGAATAATGCCCTGGTCAAATATATCACACATTAGCCCGATAGCTCCAGGGAGCCTATGGGGCTCACCTAGAAAATGGCATTTCATTACATTTAATGCTGGGTTTTTTATGTATATATCATGCTTGTTTGATAGGTAAATGTTGGTATATTATAACAGTAGATCTCCATGATAGCTGGTTTTTAAGCTATAAATATTGTGAATGATCTTGTGTGATGTTCATTACTCAACATTTCATGACTCAGTAATGTTTACATTAGTAATTATGTCAGCTTGTAATTTGAAGTGATAAGGAAACCACAGGCTGATAGTTATCATAACTCAAACATGACTTAATCAAAAAATGCAGTATGCTTGGATATTACTAGTACTGGCTGTATTAGTGGCACTTTTTAGTGGAATGGTCATGAGTTGCTTTATATCAAGCGTTATTCCAAGGAATACTTGTTAATTTTTCAGTACAGTACTAGTACTTGCCTGTAATATACCCAATATTTGTATTTTTTCAAAATTATTACATTACTGAATCATATTTTGTGTACAATGGAGCGGTGCATCAGTCATACTCTACTTCATAAGTCCAAGGATGAAGGCTTTGATGAAATAGATGGTTTAAAAATCTCAGTATATCGTGAGATAACAAGTGACACACTGTGGAAGGCAACTAGAGATATTGAAATAGACTGGGATGGTGATCAACTGGATATTCCTGAGATAGTGCAACTCATTACGCAGAATCTAGTTAGAGTTTCAAGAGCCGGAGCATCTACAGTGTATCGCTCAGTAAGAGAAAGAAGACTCCCTCTTATAGGGCTGCCACAGCTTCAAATAAACATGCGTCTGGGATTAACCCGAGAACGCTCTTTTTCACTGCCAGAGCTACGAAGGGTTAGTAGGAAACACATCAAATAATATATTTCTAATCAAATTATTTCAATCATGCAGACTATGCATTTCTGTTTAAAGGTGCATGAGTTATGTATACTTCAAGGTTCCTTCTCTCACTCTACTTACTTGGGGGAACAAAATACCTTTGCTCAAATATTTTTGTAAGTCACATCAGCCCTTGTGAGTCCTTAATAGCCTACCTGGAACCACAGGCCAAAACCTGGCCTCCTCGAAGACAAGCAGAGAGCAGGGGATTCATCATCACCCTCACTGAAGAATCAAATTCCCAGAAAGTAAAAGAAGCAAAACAGCCAACTGCAAAGTTCATAAAAAGTCAATAAACAATGCAGCAAATGACCTTCCCCCCCCCCCAGTAGTTAGATCATACAGCAACCTTTCTGTTTTAAATTTTTGTTTTAATTTTGATTGCAGGATCAGATGATTGGGTTAAACTTTGCTGATGAGGGAGAAGCTAATGCTTTCAACCAGGCCATTGGTGAACGACTAGCTGCCAAACAGCGAAAGAAAGAAGGTGGGTAACAAATGTCAGAATTTATTGATTATTATTTCAGTGGTCAGTTTTATCTACTTCTCCTCCTTTCACTTTATCCCCCTTTGACCAAAATTTTCCTTATGATGTGTACAGCTTGTGGTGCCATGAAGTTTTCAGAATGTTTTGTTATTAATTTTATTTTATTAAGTTAAGTTGTATAAAGATGAGAGACCAAAGGTCTAGATTGCTTGTTGTGCCTTTGTATGGTTAATGCAAATTTCCATTACTACTTTATCTCGCTTGTCTTCTCATACCTGTTCTTGCAAGATGCAATAATATCTTGGAGTTACATGTGCCTTGAGTACTGTCTTACCTCCTTTTGCACAAATTTTGGCTTAGATTCTACATTTTTCTTATAACATTACTGTGTACTGTACTGTATATGACGCCTACAATTTTTGAAAGCTTCAACTTGATCTTAATTTTGTACTAAGTATAGTACAGTATGATAACACTGACAATTAGAGTAGTTAAGTAACAATGTTTTTATCGTGGAACTCTAGAGAGAAGAAGACAAACTGAGAATCAGCAGAGGCACCTACAGCATCAGCAGCCTAACCATCACCAGCAACAGCAGCAACAGCATCAGCCGCAGCTACAACAAAAGCAGCAGCAGCAGCAGCAGCCTCAGTCACCATATGTGCCTCCATATGTAAGCCCCTATAAGGACATTAAAAAGAAGAACAACAAGAAAGGAAATAAGAATCGGAACAAACTCAGGTACATTGCTGTTTGCAAAAGTCTTTAGAATTTCTAATAATAATTAACAAATATTTTTATCTAGCTATGAAATAATATCTTTACCAAATGTGAGGTTTGGAAGTGGTGTATCTTTTGAAAACTAAAGAAATTATATATATATAT